>NC_135447.1:16156883-16241883 GCF_051991255.1 Vanacampus margaritifer | reverse complement strand
TTTACATCCCTGCAATTAACCGGCTGCAAAATGAATAAATAATAACAATAAAAAAATGCTCCACAAAATTAGAAATTTGCTGCTCAAATCAAGTTATTGATTGGCAAAACTGCTCTGCAAAAATTAAAAAAAATTTAAAAATCCAAGCCTGGTGCGCAACGATAGTAGCCACTGGATGTCGGTTGGTCAAAGAGCCCCCACAACCCCCCGGGTGGAATATTGTCTACCGGGCTTAGCTTAGTCTTCTGGGGGAAACCCTGCTAACAGACTATATTATATACTGTATATAGGGATGTAACGATATCCAAAAATCACAATACAATATTATCACGATATGAAGGTCACAATACGATAATTAGCACAATATTGTGGGAAGGTTGGCGATATAAAAAATAGGTCACAATATTGTAAAAAAATATATATAAATATGATATATATATTGAGGCACTAAGTTGCTAATGCAGGCACACATTAAGTTCGTACACATATTGACTCTGTTCACAAGCATATTAAGTTCCCCTTCATCTGACTATTAGCATGGGTTTTAAACATAAAAGGGCCCAAAAATGTCTTGTGGAGGCTGATGTCTGTGGATCTCACTCTGCTTCATCTATCCTTCCTTCCTTTCCTCAGTCTTTCCTTTGGTCTCTCGAGGTCTCCCTAATTTGTTGGAATTTAGATGTTTCTGGGGTTGGTGAAATATTGAGGTTGGTAACACGGGGGGGTAGTAGGTGATGACTGGTTGGTGCTGGATTTCACTTTTCTTTGTTTTCTTTGATCCTTCCTTGGGTCTCCTGACTTCACGACTCTAGCTGGATTCTGAAGTATTCGGTTTAGGTGAACGGTATGGGATTTTTCATAGTTTTTTTTAAATAGGTGAATTAATGAGCACACACTCACACACACGCACATATGCACACACACACCCGCACATGCACATACTCACGCACATACAAAAAAAAGAAAAAGAGAAAAAAAGAGAGCGAGAGCAATTATGATGACATGTCGAATCGGTAAGATTACTGAATGAATACTCAGCTTTCTCAGGAAAAAAAAAAGCCTTGTTAAAATTAAACTGCACTAAAAAACTAGCCGCCAGAGGGTGCGAGAACTGCACAAATGGCCGACTTTTTTAACAGATGTTCTGCTTTTAATATTGTGACATGACGACGACGATATATTGTGGCAGTTTTAATATTGCGATATCACGATATTGCCGTTATCGTTACATCCTCAGAAACATTTTTAAAACAAAAATATGTGACTGTATTGAATGAAACTGAATCAAATCATTCCAATTGGAAATATATTGAGATATGTATTAAATCATCTTTTACTGGAGGAAGATATTTAAAGGAAATGTCATATTTACAGTACTGACAAGTTCATTCATATGTAAGTAAAATGACACCAGACATAAGAGATGTGTTGTACTGTGTGAAGCAATTGGTGGTCCCATCAGATACTGACTGGCTTTGTGACCCACCAGACCCGACAATAAAGCAAAACTGCACATTTCAGAGTGACCAACCTAACGTACCAATGTGCAATAATCATGCTGTGTAATGTGCAATAATCAGCATCTTGAAATGCATCAACCAGCATAGCACAGAGGCTAACATTAAGTATACAATTCCTTAACCCTATTCCTGCTATTAGAAAAAATAACTACATTGCACATGTTTGGGCGTCCAATGGACCCTGAGTGTATTTGGCTATGTTTTAGTGCGTTACATTGGATCTGTTTGAATATATTGATGTCTGCTGCTGGTGAGGAGACATTTTGCATGAAATTCCCCACTTGAGTTAGGAAACCTCATGCTCGGGGTTAGCTATTCACTTAAAAACATTGTAGGCTATTTGTTAATTAAGGAAAAACAAATTATTTAAATTTTCCACAAAATGTGAACACTTGTTTGATTATGCTGTACAGAACAAAATCAGGCATTAAAACGGGTCAGGAGTGAAAAAGGTGAGAAATAGGACCAACATTTTGGCCGTTAATATAAAAAAGGGGAGAAGGGGGGGTGGGGTAAGGATGGCGAGATTTAATGTTCAATATTTTATAGCGTCAAGAAAAACTGTTTGCGAAATTGCGAACGTCTTTGCCACATTTATCGAACCGTGGATGGATGTTGAAAAAACATCATGTGCTGCATTCTAGTAGGGATGGGTACCTTGCGCATTTGAACCGGTTTGGTTCCAATTGTCGGTGCTGGGGTATCGATATCGGTACTGAACAATACCAATTTTCGGTACTTTTGTTCAATTATTTGTGGGAATAAATGTTAATTTATTTCATAATAAAATGATAATTAAAAAAAAATAACATTCACTTTAACAGTCATTTTTCATTAAATAAAATCAAAGTCAGATTCATGATGTTTTACTATAGTCAGATTTTCTGACACATAATACAACATAATGCATTTAAAACACATGAGCCAGAGAGGATGGAGTAAAAAAAATAAAAATAAAGTATAAATAATACCATAAATTAATATTATAAATAACAAAGTAACAAGCAAAAAACATAAAGAACAAAATCAAGCAGTTTTACAAGAACAGAAATTAAATAATTGTATTAGTGTTATTTTGGATCCTTGTGCAGTTTTTTTTAAAGAACGTGCATGTGTACGTAGCGCGATGAATTCGATCCCAATTTGGAGTGAAATCTCGCAAAAAAAGACAATTGGAAGACGGCATGAACGACAATGAAGAGAATAATTGGGACTCGGTAGCAAACTCAATGTAGACTGCATCCATCGCGGTTTTGCAGTTTTATCGTTACCCATGAAATTATAAATATGGTATAAATAATATAATGTAACGATGGTAAAGTCACACACCTTATAACATGATTCAAATGGGTGGGTGAAGACAGACATCTGCTATGTCCGCGTGTGGTCCGCGTCGAGCAGAGGCAGGCGTTGCGGCGGTGCTACCTGCATATGGCGAGCCTCAGCACCAAAAAGTCCACGCAGGTGTGGGGCACTACCCTCAAGCAAAGCATGCTAGGAACCGTCTTGATCTTGGGAACAAAACCTTTTTTTCAGCAGGCTGCCCCCTATATGTCTCCTCATGAGGTTTCATATAGCCAAGTGTGCGAAGAACAGCTTTAGAGTGTTTGCATAGTAGTCCTAGCTTTTGGACTCTCCTGATTTATTTTTCAACAAGGCTTATTTTGAGCTCCACAAGGAATTGCCTCCTCCTGGATGCACGACACCGTACTTGGCAGTCTGGCAAAGTTTCCTATATTGAGACCTGATCGGTACCATTGACGAATCATATCATGAACTACATGTTTTCCTTGACTGACCTCCCTAGCTGCATCAGGCTGTTTCCCAAGACACATTCTTAGGGCATTCCTAGGTCAATTATATTTTCAAAAACCGATTTTGAAAATTGGGGTCCATTGGACCCCAAAAGATGTTCTATAATTATATGAGAAACCACTATCTACTACTAACTAATTACATTTCAAGCCGCCCCATTTGTTACCAATACATTGGGTGAGGATTACATTAAATATGAACTTGATATCTCAAATAAGAAGAAAGATATATATTAAAAAAAAGAAACTTTGGACCCCAAAAAACAGGAATAGGTTGTTAGAAAACTTAAAATATGTTTATTTCAAAGTAATGATGTGAAATAATGTCTTTGTTGTTAGAGGTGGGGTGGCCATCGGGAATTTCGGGTGTGTACAGAAGGGCCGGTACATTTTTAGGCCAGTTGCATCCCCCCCACCACCTTCACCCACCCCACCCCTGCCTGTGGGACGTATTGACAACAAAATGGGTAGGGGGCAGGTGCAGAACACAGACGACATGCGTCAAAACCTATTAGTTTACGGGCATGGGTGGTTCATCGACATCCAGCAGTTACTTTTTGCCGTTCGCCCAACCCACCCCAACCCTATCATCCATGAATTGGCATGTTGTTGCATCTAATGGGCAACAATTCAAACCATCATATCACACAATATCAATTGTTTTCTTTTTTAATATCTTTTTTTATTTATCTGTGCTAGCTTTAAAGTTAATAAAAACAATTACTACACAGCAAATCGGTCAGTGTTAAATTTCCAGTTACACGAGTATCTCCCTGAGTGAGAAGATTTTCTGTTGCTACTTTGTTCTCTTGAGTTCTTCCCTGAGAAAACTGATTTTGTGTTGATACTTTGGGCAAAATATTTTTTTTTGCACCTGATTTCTGCATCCTGGGTCGTGGCCTTGTTGGCACACAAAAACACCCTCATTTCCAGGGAAGGAGAAACTTCCCAATTATGCAGGGCGCATTCGACAGGAACCGTTTCATTAAGAGTGTTTTATTTCAATAGCTATACATCAAGTTGTTGTTGGGGAGATTTTGTTGTTTTTAACACTGACACAAGTGTAGAGTACCTTCAACACTACTCAGTGTTTACCACTGTAGATTTTTAACACAATACAGTGTTTGAGTAACACTGGTTAAGTGTGAAAAAAGTAACACTTGGAAAAATTTGAATTGCAATTCTGTTTGCCACCTCCAATTCAAATTCAAATTCAAGAATTAAATTGGAGTTTCGGGGTTATTCTTAATTCAATTCAGAATTTTGCCAAGCAAAACGGCCGTCCATCAGTAACGGACCGACGAAAAAAGCTGAAGGTTGAGACTTGTGATTTACTACCACTACGCTTAAATGTTGTTTCTAAGATTTCTTAAAACTAAAATCAAAGAGCAGATGGTAATAACTTGTGGCAAATGGCAGAAACATGTACCAGCATTTGAACAATAAAACAGTGGACTCACAGTTAACGGTGATGTCTATAGTTTGGGTATCTGTGTCGATGTCGTTGACAGCTGTGCATTCATACGTTCCTGCTCTGTGTCTGGTGATAGATGGAATTTCCAGGTATTCGTCGTCCGTTGCCAGGTCCCCTATACATCAGGTGTGTGAGACAAGGGACAGTTGTTCAAAAGTGTGACAAGAAAACAGCTGTTGCACCAGTTGTCATTTTTATGTTTTGTGCCCTTTCATATTCACTGGGGAGGTAACAGCTGCGATAAAAGCTGGGGACGACAGCTTGCCAACAGCAATTAGGTCATATTTTAGTTTAAAAACTGTCACTAAAAAGAACAACTCCAACAGGTACTTAAAATATCAATATTAACATTAAAATAGTCGTCTTTTTGTCTTTAACTGAATCCTCACTTGTTTCTCTCAGTTCTTTATATTTTATTAAAGATATGACACCATTTTGTGATGAGTGTTTGGTTGAGCCTACATTCAGCTGTCATAAGTCACATTACTATTCGTCTGTTTTTGGCATGCTTGCAAATTCAACAAGGCTGTATTTGAGATAAGACATTTTATCATATCATTTACCAAAGTGTAACAGACAAAATGGTGCTCCATGTAAATAAAAACAAATAGATTACCGGACCTTAAGGCCTTCTGCCAGTATTTATGATAGTTGACAGCTTGAAAATGGTGCTTTGTGCGGTAGCAACTGGCCAGGTTATGGAGCGAGGAGTTTGGATAGGGAGCCAGGGAAGCTTTGGGAGGATGGGGGTTGATATGTTCTCTGGAGCCGGTATGGGTGAGAAGGCGGACAGTGGGGTTCTCAATATATTGCGTTTTTTGGTGATGAATGGAGGGAAGTCCAAGGCGGAGGCTCTTGCAAAAGCCAAGTCTGCATGTAATGAAGACGTGAATGGGTAAATCTGAGGTCTGGTCTGTCTAAATGGCACTATTTAGCCAAATACTGTTGATCTCTTGATGTCACTTCCACAATACGTCACACAAGCATGGACAAGACTATGTACACGACGTTTATCTATAAATTTTTAGATAATAAAGAAATAGAAGTAAAAAGACAATCAGGGTCAGTGATAGGAAAAACAAAGATAATACAAAATAAAAAAGACATGCGGTGCTTTTAAAAAATCTACTATTTAATAAATGAAAACCATACACAAAAAGCGAAGCTTATGTAGTTAGAAGTTTTTGGACTTGGGGCAAGATCGCAGGAGTCCACTGTCCTGACATAATCATGTATCGCAGAATAGAGACTTCCTAGTCACTTTTTAAATACATCCCCTTTTTCCTAAAACCCCTGTGATCTTCCCCCAGGTCCTGAAAGCTTCCTCTACACCAGGGGTAGGCAACTCTGGTCCTCGAGAGCCGCAGTCTTGCGTGTTTTAGATGTCTCCCTGCTCCAACAAAGGTGAGGATCATTATCAGGCTTCTCCAGAGATTGCTGATGAGCTGATCATTTAAATCAACTATGTTGGAGGAGGGAGACATCTAAAACACGCAGGACTGCGGCTCTTAAGGACCAGGGTGGCCTACCCCTGTTCTTCACATTTACAAGTCAATGCAATAAGTGTCATACAAGACATCTAAAGAGTTACCCAATGTGAGGAGAGAGATGGCTGTCCTACCACAAAACAAAGGCTATGAGAAGATTTGAAAGAGTCGTTCAATTATACTTGGATTTGTGTGAACAAATATGAGGTGTCTCTCCCACCACCATCACGATGTCTTCTGGCATAGAAATAAACAACCTGGACAACTCTGCTCCCTTGCCCAGTATTTTGATCTTGTCCAACGTGGAGCCATGTCATTTTGCATCAAACAAAAGCGAGAACCACTTGCGATATGTGAGTGACGTATGTAGAGCGAGGACGTAAATCTCCGTTTACGACTGTCTGCACGCAAATCCGGAGGAATCCGCAAATCTCCACATCGTCCAGATTTTTTTTTTTTTTAAGAAACATTCGTTTTTTATTGAAAAACAAATCCCTGGGGACGTGTGGATGACGGGGGCAAAATGCGGAAAAATATCTCCCATTTGCATAAACCCCGGCCAGTGATGTGATTAATATACAATTAGTATGAGAGGGTGGCATCCATTAAAGGTGTATTCAAGGATCTTCTCGAAAAGTAGAAGCCAAATGTCTGTTTGTCACTTTTTAAAAATGCGCATGAAGAAGACCATCCTACCAGCTCTCCTGCTTGTCTGGGGGAAAAGCCTACACTCAAAATGGGGAGTGATATTACCTTGGAAAAAACCTAGTTAAAGGTTTGCACTCAGAAATTCGAAGTACATTATGCAAGGAGGAAAACTTTACTAGATTTTTATTCAAGTAAATCCCAACATTTGATATATCAAACTAGCTCATCTTCATCAGTTTCTGCAGCCGGTCTCGCTTCATAGACGGATGTCCTCTTGCGGCTCAGCCTCAGCCATTTTCAAAGTATGCGGTGAGATCAGTGGAGCTACAAAGATGGATGACTGAATCCGAAGCTCAGCGGCTACATGCTACAAACACTCGAAGTTCGCATGGGCAGCTAGGAACGAGCATGCACAATGTTGTTATGGCAGATTGATTGACGTGAACGAGAACCAATCATTTAGAACATTTGTGTCAAACTCATATTAGCTCAGGGGCCGTATGGAGGAAAATATATTACTAAGTGGCCTGGATCGGTAATGTCATGTTATATAACTTAAAAACAATTGCCGTTAATTATACACAGATTTGCACTATTTGTGGGCCAACCCTAAATTATGGGACTCAATTGTAATTATAAAGTTCCCAAAAATAAGACAAATGCAAACGCGGCAACACTTTGCCAGTATGGGTTCCAGACCTGTTTTGCATATATATAGCTCCCAGAATGCATTCTGTGGTTCAGTTAATGACATTATAAGGACGTTAATCCTTGCAATATGTGTTTATGTTATCAGTAATTGAATGTGTCGTATTTAACACATTTATGTCGGTCTATGATTTTTAAAAAAAAATTTTTTTTAGACAAACTTTAGGTTGTGTGTAAAATAATGACATCCAAGGCAGGTCCTTGTACAAGTTGCATTGCTCATCTTAGGATTGCTTGTGAAACTACAAATGTATATGTTTTGATTGCGGCCGGTTTATTAATTGGTCCAACATTATTAGATTTTTTTACTTTACAAAAGGGCCGTATGTTTGACACCCCTGGTTTGGATTATCCACCCGGGAGACGCAGCGACAAAAGATCTTTGAATACACTTTTAAGATGCTATGGTTGCGAACAGAGGGCGATGGGACGACAATGTGACCATCAATAAGGAGGGAAAAATTTTGTATATAGACCAGAGCAGGGTTCACCAATTTTGGTCCTCGAGGTCTGGAGTCCTGCAGGTTTTACATGTTTCCAACCACTAGCACACTTGATTCATATAATCAGCTCATCAGCATGAATGATAACAATCCTGATCTTTAGTATCAGGTGTGTTGGTAGGCGGAAACATCTAAAACCTGCAGGACTAAGGACCTCGAGGACCGGTATTGGTGAATCGTGGACTAGAGGGAAGGAGATATTTTGGTCTAGTGATGAGGAGTTCAGTTTTATTGTTAAGTACAACTTTTCTTTTTTTTCGTCCATCCATATTTTGCTACCAGAGAGGCAATTGGTAATGGTGGAGAGAATGCTACGGGAGATAGATTTGGGGAAGATGTACAGTTGACAATTGTCATGGTAGTAGTGAAAATGCAGTCCATGGAGGCGAATGATGGAGGGGAGCATGTAGATTGTGAGCAGAAGAGGGCCGAGTACCAAACAATGGGGAACTTCATGGCTTAATGGGGACGTGTAAGACTTGAAGTTGTAGACAGAGAAAAGGTGAAGAGATCAACCTGAGGAGTGCTATGCCAGAGAGGCTTATACTGTAGACTGTTGACCAGGAGTGTTCAAATATGGTCCTTGAGGGCCACTATCCTGCATGTTTTAGATGTTTCCCTTCTCCAACACACCTGATTCAAATAATGTGCTCATCAGCAAGTTCTGCAGAAGTCTAGTAATGAACCTGCTTATATGAATCAATCAAGTTACATGAAGTAATTATGTTACAAAAAAAATGCAAACTGTACAGTACATATCAAACAGTACATTATATATAAAAAACATACATCAAAATAGAGCATAACTGTTAATAAAGATTTCTGACACAAATAAAATTGACCCTAGTTTGTGAAAACAGGTTAAGGATCAAGGATTGTAGGTAACACTTTATTAGTACACACTATTAAGCATCAGTTAGGCATTAGTTAATAGTGAGTTAATCATTTATAAAGCATGTTTCTGACATGAATAATCATTAGTATGTAGTTAATAAACACAATCATAAATGTTTTACCCATCGTTAATAACCTCATCTATAATGTGCTCAATGATTGCTTTTTCATACTTTATAAATTATGGATTCAGCATTTCTAGATTATGTATTGCATTATTTATTAAGCAGCTAGTTTTTCAAGATCATTTTAGAAGGTGTATGTAAATTTCTGTATTAACAAACTATTTGGATATGCATGTATGCATGCACGTACACACAACTAGTCAGACATGTAATGTCACATTTAGTGTGTTAGTAGATGTTTTATAAAAACTTACACATTTCTTTTCCAATAGATGGCCTATAAACACTTATTAACACATTAATTCATCAATTGAAGTAGTTTGTGAGCTAATCTGAAGAGAGCACAATCTATGTCTAGTAAAACATTTATAAATGAGATTTAAAAGCTGACAATGCCTCAATACCGACTCAAAAATCTGTTAGAAGACAAAGGAAAGGCACAACACAGAGGGATACAGAACATATTGCTTTAATCTTTATTTTATTCATATTAACATTCACAAGGGTAAACATGGCTGAATAAAAACAGGCCTAGTGGCGGCCAAAATGCACCGAAAAGAACGGTGGCGAAGCAATATAGATCAATTTGACTTGACTTGATGGAGTAGAGACCAACATGCCCACACAAGAGACATTGTCAAATAGCTGGCATTGAATGAGATAAAGTCCCCGTGAAGTGAAAAGAGCCCTGCCAGCGATGGGGAAAAAAAGGCCATTCTCTCCACTCTGTAATGCTGTGTGTGTCAATACCGGCAAGCGTGACCTGCTCAACTCACAGCTGTCAGTCACATACCACTATGTCTAAAATCATTCTTATGCCTACATATCCATAAACATTTGAGCCATGAAAATATATCCACTTAATTCACCAGTAGCCGGAATATACAGTATCCCACAGGGCCATTGCAAGACTTTCCACACTGCAACAAGAGATGCTAGCCACCAGCTAGCAAGTGAGCTAAAGCCTGTATCCCATTGAGGGGGTAAACATTTGCGAAAGTAGCGAATGTTGATTCTAATCAGGGTTCGTCCAAGGTTGCAAATGTTTGCCATGTTGAAAATCTATTTGCGACCAGAAAAACTAAAAACCATTAAAAGTGTTCACTAATGTCTAGCAAACGTTTTGCGAATGTTTATAACATTGAATGAACCCTGACGAGAAATCAACATTCGCTTCATAAGCTCCCGGAGTTGGACTTTTTTAATCACTTCTACTGCACACTCATATACAGAGAGCAGTGTTATGGTTCATAGTGGACTATGGACTCTTGATTTTCATTTAACTACAGTGTTAGCCATTTAGCCAGAGGTGGGCAGTCCTGTCTCTGTCGTTGACGGATGCCCACATTTTCAGCAAATGCTGTGTGACGCGGAGCCTCAAAAAAATACACGAACTGAGCAAGGACTTAAAAGCCAGATGGTTAATGTGAATCACTCTAAGGAGTTCTCCACAATTTTAACCTGGGACAGCTCCAGTGTGATTTGGTTTGGAAAGGCGGGACATTCAGTACAATACTTCAAGCTGATTGGGTAACTTGTGCACATCTATCAAATTTTTGTTTTGACCAATCATGGTAAAAAAAAAAAGGAAAAGCACCAACATCTTTACCAGTTAAAAATGCATGAAGCGTCAGTGAAAATCGGCGAGCTCGGTACAAGATGGCTTCTAGGGAGTTTGTGAACTCACAAATCCCGCGAGAATTCATCTTGCAGACAAGGTTATGTTGCTGTGGGGATTCATGCAGAATTCAGTAACTACGTGACTGGGGAGCTCAAGTTCTTGCATAGAGGGGAAAGGGTCCTTATGCCGGACTCCAAAGTGCACACGAGACTTTTGTCTCTTTTTGCAATTGAAAACCAGAATAAATGGCATTGAGAAAACATAATAAAATGATTTTGTACGTACTTGTTCCTCATAACTATGCCTAACAGATTACGCACCATATTATGCAGAGCTCTCTGCATTATCCCTGCTATTTACATCCATCCAATTATGCAAATTAATTAGGCCAATTAGACTAGGGCCAGTTGATATTCTGACCAACAATTATGTTGTGATGATAATCCGGAAGAAGGTAATGATGGGCAGCAATGAACTGGAAAAAGCACCCAAGGTCAAGCAAGTTCTAAAATGTAGTAATAAACAGAAGAGCAAGTGAGAAAGCAGTTGCTCAAAGGGAAGAAAAGTGAATGAAAAACACAACAGAAGGGGGTAATTCGGAAATAAGACAACATGATAACAACATTAAAAAAGTCAAATCTGTGCAGTTTACCTGAAGATGAGATGAGTTTCCAGCTAATAAAAGGCTCTGGTTTGCCGCTGGCTTGGCACAGCACGGTGACATTGGAACCTTCATTAACCACAATGTCTCTTGATAGATTGATGATTTTTGGTGGTACTGTGAGAGAAAATTACAAAGTAAAGTGTAATTAAGCATTTGACAGGTAAATGCAGTATAGGACTTAAGATGTGCACTGTAGTTATGTATTTTCCACTACAGAAATGTGAAATACTATTGTCCACCCCCTGCTGCGTGTGCTTGTGCAAATGTAAAAGTAGCTAACATGCTGATTTTTGACCAATTTAACAAATCATTTCATATTGTCATGTTCAAGGAGACTATGTTGTATACTTGGATAAAGGACAGAGAAAGGAAGACTGACTCCATGCTGAGTCATTTCACACATATATATATATATATATATATATATATATATATATATATATATATATATATGTGTGTGTGTGTGTGTGTGTGTGTATATATATATACCAACGCATTGCTAAAATCTGTGGATTTTACTGAAAAATGTATAACTGAGTGTCATCAGCATAACAATGAAACACTATTGTATGATGTGTGTGCAACTTCAAAAACATGCAGGACTCCGGCCCTCAAGGACCGGACTTGACAACTGTGGTAGGTTATCAACAATTCCTTCATATCTTTAAAGACTATCACCTAACCTTGAGAAAGGCCTTTAAGTCTTTTGAAGAACAAAAATACCAAATTTAACTTTTTTCTTTTTTTTCAGGCTGTGTCAAAAGCCAGGATCAATGATAGTGTGTAAGTAAGCTATTCAATGTGTTTAGTTGTAGTGCATGCTTAACCCGTGGGCAGTATTTTATTTTGAAATGACTTGGTCAGAACCAACAAAAAGCCAAAAAATGGTCACAATAACACCTAGGGGTTAATATGGGGATAAAGGGATAGTTGTGATTGACACCATTTTTTTGGTGTCATGAGCTCTTTTGTTACCTTGAACAAGGAGGTGCACTACACTGGTTGTAGGTCGCCTGCTGGTCTGGACGGCACAGACGTACTGCCCCTCATCTGTCATTTCCACGTTTTCAATCTTGATGGTAAACTCCTCTTGATTAAGTGTCACCAGACTTACCCTTGGATCCACAGACCATTTTTCATCTCCGGCATATAGTATACTTGACCGATTTAGCCATGCTGTGTGTGTGACAATTTCCCCCTGTGCACACCTATTGAAGATGAAAAATATAATTCAGTTTTAGCGTAAACACATTTCTTACAGCAGACACTTTTAACAGAGGGAAATAAATTACAAATACCCCCTGAAACATTTTATTACGCCTTCCATAATTTTAAATGTTTGCCTTTGTGGGAAATTATTTAATTACAGAGAAAAAAATTAATGAGAGACATCAACTGCGGCAGTTATTGGTTGAGAATTAAACACTGAATATTTCTCCTCTTCTACAAATCATGTTTAAAAAGCATCACAAAACAAGTAAGCAAAGATCCCAAAGACTATTAAACACTCAGAATTTCAGAACAAACCTGTGTGTTCTCAATCACGTGACCAATGTTTTGATTCTGTTTTGAAGGAAATATTTTACACTTTTTATCAGCAGCAATATCAATCTATTTTTTTCCTATAACTGCATGAAAACCACAAACTTCTTAATACTATGGAACAACCTCCCGAGTTATTAAAGGTATACTTGAGTCATTTTCAGCAGTGAAAAGTTAAAATTTTGTTCAGAATTAATTAATTAATTTGAATTTGATAATTTAAATATTTTTCATGTACAATTAATACCTTTAAAACGACCAATCACGGCTCACCTGTTTTCTGGGTTTAGCCATGATTGGTCGTCACCTACTTCCTCAGCACAGGTGTTATCTTCAGTCGACAGCAAGTAGAAAAATATTTTTTAAAGGTATTAATTGTACATGAAAAATAATGAAGTTACCACATTAATTCTAGACAAAATTAACCAGTTTTACGACTAACCGTGGTTTTTAAACGTTAGGATTATATAATCGCAGCCGTTCAACAACACCGTTTTTTTCCTGCTCACCACAGTTTGTCAGTTTAAACTCACGTGCGGCGCAAAATGTACCATGCGGCATAGTTCATAGCTCCTTCCACACGTCCCCGCACCGGCCACGGCCAGACCTGGACCAGGTTGAGTGGACGTGGGGAGAAAGGAGAGGGCGAACCGAGGCGGAACAGAGCGAGGCGAGGGGGCAAGGGAACCACCGGCACACCGCTTGCCCCACTATGTCGCCACCAACCGACCGCCAGCCTCCTCTTCGACCGCACAGCTTTGGGCTTTGAAGCTCCCACGAGCCCCACCATCCACGGCTGCACCCTCTGCCTCGTTTGACGCGGCATAAAGCCCCGTCCGAGTGGGCACTCTCTTCCAGTAATGATCCTTCCGCAGGTTCACCTACAGAAACCTCGCTACGACTTTTACTTCCTCTCGATAGACAAGTTTGACCGTCTTCTCTGCACGCTGCACCCCTAGTCATGGCTATCGCATCTTCTGTTCATCTACTGTATTTTCTCTGTCTGCAAAACGGTTGGAGTTGAAGGATGGATGGGCTTGGGGTTGGTTACTGAGAACTGGCTGTGGGGAGCAATGGATGAAAAGTTCTGGGATGTGAATTCACACCATGTGGGAGCGATTTGTGTGAGACCCTGCAAAACTGAGTATCCGATCATGACTGATCCCAAGGCTCTGAAGATGAATACGGGGAACTACCGGCACACAGCTCGCCCCACTATGTGGCCACGAACCACCAACCGTTGAAGGATGGATGAGCTTGGGGTTGGTTACTGGGATCTGGCTGTGGGGAGCAATGGATGAAAAGTTCTGGGAGTTGAATTCACACCATGCTGGAGCGACTTCTGTGGGACCCTGCAAAACTGAGTATCCGATCATGACTGATCCCAAGGCTCTAAAGAGGAAGACTCATACTAACGCAGAGAATCCTGCTGCCATATAAAAAAGTGGAAGCAAAAATCTGAGGAAGAGGTCGACAACAGCCCTTTAATGATCACACGATTCGGAACAGTAGTAGTTGAAGCCATGCCAGTTCCAGTAAGAGGCAGACTTACAGATTTACATTGTGGGACTGACACCGAAGTGATGCGATGCACGGCATAGAGAAATAAAGAAGGAAGAATAGAGGCATTCAAAGAAAAAATAACTCGTAGAAGAAGCTCGGGGAACTGACAAAATCAGACAATTCAAGCTCATAGATGGATGTGTGGAGGCACTTGTACCAACAATCATATCATCTACAGCTCCACTATCTGCTCCACCACCAACACAACCAGTCCAAACACCTCCCATCATCAGTGTATATGCCCCACGAGCAAGAGCAAATTCAGCGTGGACAATGAGAAGGCAACCTCAAATGGCACGATGAGGTGGACCAAAAAGGAGGTTTCATCCAAATGCCCCTCCAGGATGCCGTTGGGGATGCCAAAACCCTGACAAACTCGACAGAACTTTTCAGTCAATCCATGGTCAGCTGTCGAGGGAGGTATTCGAGATCAACCACCTCATAGCAAGAGATGTCAAGGTGTAACCTAATATTGTGATTAAACATTGTTAGGTACTGTTGCTGTGGTAATGTTGCCATTCAATTGTTGTGTTTCTGCTTTTTCCGCTTGTTGGGTTGGCCAACACCGGCCTAAATCGTCCCTCAGTACTTCTCATACAAAACGGTGTCAACAGAAAGAACTCAAATGCACAACATCAGTCAGTGAAGAGTCAATTAAAGTACTTTGTTTGTAAAAAGTTGTTCAAACCTGCTCCACCTGAAAGTCGCATCATTAGTCGGGTTTCCATCCAATTGTTAAATTTTTTTTAAGTGAATTTACTAAAAATTCACAAAACAGACATGCGACTTATGTTTGTTTCCATCTGTTCTTCTTTTGAGAAAATTGAAAGGGGACTCTGCTGCTGTAGGTGGTGGTATACACCATTAGAGATGTGATCCACTAGTAATTGAAAGAAGAAGAAGAAAAACAGGAAGTGACTGCGTCGTGCGATGACGTCGTATGAGTTTGCTTTTGTAATACTTGATAAACTGTAGCATTTCTTTGCTGTTTTCCATTTAAAATTGCATTAATATTCGCTTCTGTAATTAATTCTAAAAAGATTTCAGTTTCGTCGTCGTCCCGAACATACCTTACTTTATCGTCTGACATTGCTTTGGGACTACAAACGTACGTGTGACATAATATCCGGTCAAAACTGCGATGTGTATCCGGTCTGGTCAGCGTTTATTTGCAAAACCTGTTTCCATAGCCAAATTTCGCATTTTCCTTTTTTCAATACGCTTCAAAATCCACCCACCCCTTCTAAGAGTAAAAACATTTTTGCGAATGTTGGGCCTTTTTTTAAAATTTTTTATTTTTAGCGTTTCCATTCAGTTTTATTTTTGCATTTCTTGAAAATTCGAATACAAATGGGTGGACGGAAACCCCACTATTGTTTGGAAAAATCAAGATAGCAAAAATTGTGACTGAACATCAATTTCATCAAATTATTAGATGAAAATCCAAAATTCCATTTAAAAAAGCCTTCAAAACTAGGATTGGAAGACATTTTCAAGGTTTTAGAGCTGTCCAGAATTCTGCCTGGTCATGGCAGCTGAAATGGTCAACAATTGATCACTTCACGTAAAAACTGCAGCGAGCACGTCTGCCTCACGTGCTTTTTATGCAACACGACGTCTCAGCTGTCGTTGCCAGCCAACAAACGCTGTGAAAGGGGCAAAGCCAGAGCTCCACACCAGTCCGCTGGGGCTTAATGCAACCTGACATCCCCACCGGCCAACAAGCAGCCTAGTGCCACTATGTTATCCCGGATGGTGTTTTTCTTTTGCAACGCAAAAGCATCATTTATTATTATTGTAAAAGAAAAACAGATCATGGCATGAGAATAAAAATTTTCCCAGTGTTTTCATAAGGTTTGTGAATAATGTCGAAACATACCTATACTAATTGCTGCAAAACGGAAACAGATACAAATGTACTTTTTTCCTGATGAAAAAAGAGACTCTATTCTTTCTTTTGGTAGGTTACATGTTTTTAAAGCAATAGAATACAATATTCTGTGGGCCTTGCAAAATCAGTCAAAATCCAGTAAAACAGCCGGGAGCTAAGGGGCTTGCTTCAGTGAAAATGTCTGGGAGTGAATGAGTTAGTTTCCTACAAAAAATACATAGAGTTTTTGTTCGTTTGTGAAAATGGGCCATGCTGGTCACATAGTCCCTCCTTTAAGTAAAAGAAAAAAAAGGCATTAGAAGATGGATGGATGGAAATAAACCGTTCTAAAGTAATAACTAATTGAGAGACATCATATGTGAATTTCCCACTTATTTAATTTACTAAAACTTGATTGTTTTATTGTTACAATCAGGCCTTTACACTATTGTTTTTTCTTTTTCTTTTCTTTTTTGCTTCTGAGCCACTAGTTTTAGTGGTTAGTGTTTCCCCAGTTCTAGCCACTCAGTATTTTCACTAGAGCCATATTTATTTATGTTGTTTATTTTTGCTGGATACTGCCTGAAATTCAGAATTAATTGGCTGAGTGAGGTCACATGGGAAGGCATTTTGTCACTACTGAAAAGCATGTAATGCCGCATCATTTAAAATAGAAGCGCCCTGTATGACCCAGATCATGTGGGTCCAGATATAAAACTGAACACGCCAACACGGCTAGTGTCAGTTTGAATTTGGCGGTTTAGCGTTAATGCCTTGGTTCCAATCTCGAAATTAAACCTGTACTTATTTGTAGTACGACCACAGAGAAATGGTAGATATAGATAACTTCAGCAACCAAATCAGAAACATAATTCTAAAATGCATTGGTAACTTCATTTTAGGAATGTGGTTTCTCTTTGGTTCCTATTTTCCTTCAATCCGTTTTCTTTATATGAAAAGCTCATCTACTGGTAAGTCTGATATGAAGAGAAGGGAAACATACTGTGTAAGTCCATTGCATCTCACAGGTATGAATGTAATGGCAGGTCAAAAACGTATTTTTAGACCACTAATTTCCCTGCTAAAAGACAAGTAGAGATACAGTCGTGTTTTGAAATTGTCAAGCATTTTCACAGATTATTTTGTCAGAAATTTTATGTTAAAATAACAGGGTTGACCCCTAAGATTACAGTGTGATTTATGCTTTAAGGAGCTGCAGATTTTACTGCATTTTCTTCAAGGTACCCTGCCCCAACGCCCAATAAGGCAAGGTTACATACTGTATGTCATTCTCATGCTCCTTCTGAAAGATCCTAGGGATCTTCCCGCATCAGATAGGCCACATTTTCCAATTAAATGTCTGCTCTAGCTCAGCTTGCTCCTATAAGTAGACAGGGGCTGTTGTGATACGCTACCCACCCAGCCCCCACCCAGATGTCAAAACTGCCAGCTCTAAGGGTGATGAGCTTGGCTAGCTTGTGGCGGAAATTAATTTTGACCACCTTTATCTAGGCTATTACATTTTCGGACATTGGTTCATAACCACAGCTCATCTTTGGAATGACAACTAACTTGAATAATTGATTAGGTTTATCCTTTTAGGTTGACTTTGTCTTAATAATGACATCAGAATCATTACACCTAGCTACATAAAGTCAAGGCTAAATTTTGTGTTGTAGTTTTCATAGTGTATAACTTCAGATTTAGCCAGCCAGCCGGGCTCCTAACATGGGAAAGTAGCCTGACAATTTTCCAGGTAGCCCAACCCTTTGATAAGAAATATGGAGTTTTTTTCCAAGTAATATCGTCACAAAACTGAAAATAATTCAGGGTTCTACGTTATGCATTTACGGGTGGTGGCCAGAAACCAAATTGTGGTGGCCCTGCCAGAACCAGCATTGTCCCTGTATATCGCTGGCTTGGTCCGATACTTCAAATATCATAATTTGGTTAATTTATTGTTGTTGTTTTGTTTTTAATCTAGTGCTTGTGCTTGTAGTGAAGTGCAGAGTTTGTGGGTCCGATCCCTAACCCTTGTAACCACGTCCCAAAATGTATTTGACCAAGATAAAGAACCTCCAGTTCTTGATTGTATGTTATCGTTAGATGAATGGTTCAAGTAGAATTGAAGAGAAAAAACAAGTGCCTAAATTGAGTAGTTTTTGCATAGTTAAGATTATGCTGGTGCAATTTAATTAAGCTTGTAGAATACAAAACAAATCATGTTCTCTATACTAAAGCATTGAGTTTTAACTAGATTTTTTTTTTTGCATTTACGCAGTTGGAATAATTTAAAAAGATACAAATGGCTACCTCAATTTATTAAATTGGTTCAGCACAATTTTTTTTTACAGTAGCTTATATGATTAAATGGAGTAGTATCACACAATGAAAATTAAGATGGTTCAATTTGAGATTCTAGCGTGCAAAACAAATTCAGTTGTTTGTACTTAAGTAATCTTGTGGCATTTACACAATGGCGGCTGAGTTGAAAGAACTTAAAAACATGCGCGCAAATTGTTACCTCAATTTTTCAAGGTGAGTCAGCTTTTCAGTTTTTACAGTGTAGGCAGCGTGTTAAGAGGCATTGGGAGAAAGAGGATGTCCTGGCCATTGAGGAACACAAAATCCTACATTACTACATGCTGTGTTCCATGGAAGAGTGACTGTGATAAGTGCCTTGAAGAGGAATAAGCAGCACTCAAAAACAGGAATTGGTCAGTTATTAAATTTGACATAAAAACCAAATCACAGGTCTCATGAGGAGAATTTTAGATGGATTATGGGTTGTCTGTTGACAGCGGTCAAAGATCCAGTCAGACATGAGTCGCTGTGGACGAGTATATGTTGTTTTCAGATGACATTGTGATCTGTGTTGAAAATAGGAAGCTGGTGCACAAAAACTTTGTGTGGACTGTAAATAAGAGGGAGGTAAGTGGAAGCGTGAGATTACAAAGCAAAGTACTTGTAATCAACCATTCAAAAGACGGTAGTGAGACCAGCCGGGTTTTATGGTTTGTAGATGTGACCAATGACCAAAAGACATTAGACACAGCTGTGGAGCATGGACAGGATCAGAAACTTTCTCACCAGAAGGAAAGCACAAACTGGACGGTTTGCAGGCCAGACTGTGATGGAGGGGACAGTGGAAGTGGAAGGATGCTGTAAATTGTGACACCCGCATGGGGGCAAAGAGGAGATTTATGGATGTGAAAAGACTTGTGCAGGGAGAGATGAAAGAGGATGATTCGCTGTGGTGAAAGCTTAATAGAGTTAAGCTGAAAGTGAAAGAGGAACAGCATTTCTGTGTTCACTACTGATATTGCAAAATAAAGGGAAACCAATGAAGTTGAATTATCCTGAGGTCATACAATGAGGACTTCAACCACAAGTTCCAACATCATACCGGTAGAATGTATTATTTTATTTTATTTTGCTGGGCGGGGGGACAGTGGGGGTAATTCAGAATATATATACAAACAAAATGTTAGATTTTTTTATATGGCTGGGAGCCAAAAGTGTTCTAGAAATTACACATGCAAAATATTTCTTCAATATATGTTGGTTTAGGGGTGCCACCATATATTTGTTTTTTTGTGATTTGTGGTCAATGGGTGCCAAAGTGATGTGAGTTAAAACAAAAGGCTGGTTCTCAAGAAACTGAAGTGACCTTCATTGTTTCAGTTAGGTATGGATAGTCTTATTACATTTTATTGTCATATCTGTTGTGTTTTTTGTTTGTTTGTTTTTTACTTTTACAGTCATAACATCAGATAGCAAACGTTTGCTAACCACAGTTAGGCTATTAAAACAAACCTACTCAAGATAGGTAGAAGGTTTTTCTTACAGTATAATAAACCCTGATGGATATTAAATGATACATTCTTGACTGTTAATGGAAACAAAACCGTTTCATAGCTAAAATGGCACAGAATAGCTACTAGTAATGACCCAATTATTGTTGAGCACATTACACTATCATAATCTGTAATTGTGTGTTTGTTTGTTTGTTTTTTTGTAGTCATTTAAGTTTTTAAGGTAGGAAAGGTTTGCTAACCACAGTTAGGTTAGTTAGTTACAAAACCTATTTTAAACATGGTTGCCTCATAACGTGTTAAGATGGACCAATAGGTTTTTCTTTTTATCTAATTAACACTGTTTGATATTAAAGTAGCACTAAGGAACTTTTCAGCCATCATCAAATATTTTCATAACTCTTCTGATGAAACATCAACTTAAAACTAGTTGAATGGTACCTTTGCCAAGGCCTGAGGTGGTCTGTATCATTTTTACTGGCATGAAGCAACTTTGAGGAGGATGGTCAGAACACTGCCACACAAAAAACAACAAATTTGCTGACTGCTTTATGGCATACGTCACTTCCCCCTTTACCCATTCGTTACAAAGACAGAAGTCAATTTGAATGTCGACACATTACGATTAAGATTACTTTCCTGGCAGAAAGAATCTGCACAACAACTTTTCAAAAGTTACTCGGATATTTGTGCCAATACTTTTCGGTCTGGTTTTAAAATAGGAGATAGTACTAATGACTTTAACTATATCATACTAAACATTCGCACTTTGAAGTGTTAGATACTGCCAGTGACAACGACGCCTCGCTTTGCAAAGGTCCACACCTTGAGGAACAAGCATTTAAGTTAATTTGTTAAAATAAATATTTACTTGTACATTTAAGTTTCCAGAATTATTATTTACACATTCATACATTATGGTATTTTTTTGTACAAGTAGCTAGGTAGATGTGTCAAATCTGCTATTCTCCGTCATTTACCTAAAGTATGCTAGCTTCTGATTGGTTAGTGTTGGTTAGTGTGTTAGTGTCAGCTGATAGTGGATCCGGAAGTGTTGTCGCTCTAGCTGCCGTGTGTGACAAGTGAAGTTTAAATTAAGAATGAATCCATCTCCATCCTGCCTTTCCATTTTATAAACCATGTTCCATTAACCACCAACGAATACTCACATTAGACTATAGCTACGCTACCTGTATTTCTCGTAAGTTGCTGAGTTTTTTTCTCGCAAATTTGCCACTTTATAAAGTAGAAATTTATGAGTTTTTTCTCTGAATATTGCCCCCACCCTCTAAAAAAATATATGTTTATACATGGCCCTTATACACCTTCGTACATTTCAATGCCTAAAGGGATTTACACTCTGCTGCTTATTTTTGTTGCACACCAGATAGACGGCCAAACCACACACATGCCAGCATGCAACGAGAGATATCCGTGATAACAACAAGACAATGGAATACTGTACAAATAAAGTGCAATAATAATAGTAATAGTAATAATTGAGGCTGCCATATAGACACTGATAAGAGGATTTGGTTGTTGGTTTCCCTCCAACACGCAAGCACACTCACACACAAGCACACAAAATGACAGACCGGTACAGCCATCAGTGACATGCATTCATTCCATTGACAATGACAGCTTGTCAGACTGAGGACAGGTTCTAAAAGCACCAACTTTGCTCCCAGCCCACTATGAAAAAGGGGGTGAATGCATTTTGCACTGACAGAAGCACTGTCACAATTTTTTATGCTAGAGCATACTTTGAAGGCTTTGATACTACTGACATGAAGAGGTGGCTTAAAGCAATGGTCGTTATTACAAAAAACGGCCAGCAGGTGGCAGCAGAGTATAAGAGATCAGCCAGGGCCATGTAACAAGCTCTTTTTCCAAGTGTTTTCAACAGGTTTGTGAATAATGATGAAACTTAGCTATATTCTAATACTAATTGCTGCAAAAACGGTAAAAACAATACAAACATACTTTTTTTTTCCTGATGAAAGAAAAGACTAGAATCTTTCTTTTTTTAGGTTCCATGTTTTTATAGCAATAGAACACAATATTCTGTGGACCTTGCAAAATCAATCAAAATTCAGTAAAACTGCCTCAAGTGAAGGGGGTTGCTTCAGTGAAAATGGCTGGGAGTGAATGAGTCATCAACATACACAAAAAAGCCCCTAATATACAAATATAGTTAATTCCTGCAACTTCTGACATGTAATTCTATTTTTTTTATTTGAGCAGAAAACTAATTCCTTGCTTTAATTATTTAAAAAAAAAATGAAAGAAAAGAAAAACCTAGAGTTTTTGGAATTCTCTGAGGTGGAATCATGCTGGCAATTCTGGAAGGTGTCAGGATTAAGATGGAGAATAGTGAAGAAACTTCTGGACAGGGCTGTCTTAAATCATTCCAGTTTTATTTTGATAACAAGCTTATGTCCGAACTGTGGAAAATCTAAAAAATAAAATATAATAAATGGTGCACAGACTCTCTATGTCTGCATCCAATCTTATGGGGCTGCAAAATGGATAAATACTTCTTGAATATATATGCCATAGTGTCACAGAGTGTCATATCCTACACTACAGGACCTTCAGGTCTTCTTGTCTTTGTTTCTCCCAGACCTGCAAACACCAGAGTTACACATTTGTGCATGCAGGTCACAAATCTAACAGCTACAGATGTCGACCTATAATGAGATAAAAACCTCCTTTCCTGTGCCTACTGGCTTCTTTGACTCTGGGTAAACCATTAAAGCTTTAGATCGTCCATTGAAAGATTAACTATGTGATTTATCCATGTCCACGAAAGAGTATTTTTGACGCTTATCTATTACATTTTAACGTGAGTATCTGTATTTTTTTCACTCAAACATTTTTTACTTTTGCTTTAAATACATGAAAATGACCGCTTGTGCTCGCCGCCACTACAGAGGATTATTTGAACGAAATACACGCTGCAGACTGTTAGTTAACAATATGAAAGAAATTTGAATCATGTCAGTGAGGAGTGAACTGAAAAAACAGCAACATGAGTGAGTGATACTCGACAACACTGTGGACTCGATGAAGAACAAGTCAGACAGTCAACTGGCCGATTTCTGTTAGCTAATATTCTTCAAATTATCTATATATGACTTAGGAGGAAACATTAATGTGGTTTGAATTTGGCCATATATGCAATTTTAAATGTATCCAACTGACTATAAATATTAAGTACTAAATATATTGTATTTATCAACTGTTCTATATTAAACACGAAACATTATTGCCAGCTAGATTCAAAGCACAGCAAAATGAACTCATAATGCACAGTATATCAGATGGCCGTCATAAAAATTATTTTGTGACAACTGTAACCCATTAAGATGATTTAATAGTCATTAACGGCCAACAAAAAAAAGATGAATTGGTCTCTTGGCCAATTCGCTCATACTATCATCAGGGAGCACGCTCATTTTTAAGTCTGATAAAGCGCAAAAAAACAACAACGAAGGTACTAAACCCTACTGGTATTGCAGTGATGCACAGAGCCAATGATCGTTACACAATGAAAGAAGAAACACAAGACAAATCCATTTCACTCATCTATGACTTCTGCCTAATGCTATATTTAGCACTTTCCCTTTTCTTAGGAGCCATTCTGACTAAGCCCTTATTTAGGAAAGGTTTTGTGCGCCAACATCTTCCCTTCTTAACTCATTCACTCCCAGCCATTTTCACTGAAACAACCCCCATTGCTCCCGGCTGTTTTACTGGATTTTGACTGATTTTGCAAGGCCCAAAGAATATTGTGTTCTATTGCTATAAACACATGTAACCTACCAAAAGAAAGATTAGAGTCTCTTCTTTCATCAGGAAACTATAAACTATATTTGTATCTGTTTATATTTTGCAGAAATTAGCATTAGAATATAGCTAAGTTTCATCATTATTAACATTCCTGTTGAAAACAATGGCAAAAAGAGCTTGTTGTAACATGGCCCTGGCTGATCTTTGATACTCTGCTGCCACCTGCTGGCCATTTTTTTGGGTAATAACTACCATTGATTTAAGCCACCTCTTCTTGTCAGAAGCTGTATCATAGTCTTCTGTATGCTGTTGCACACACACACAAAAAAAAAAAACATAAAACGTATAAATACGTTTTGGGGAGTGAAGGACAAACTATTAAAAAACTTATTTACACGTTTTTGGGTTTGAATGAGTTAATTGTTCATTTTCTAACAATAGGAAAATTCGGGTCCCAGAATGAAAACAGTTGAGAACCACTGGTCTAGTGTGTATTTCAACTTGCACCCCAGGTCAGCTGCAATAGTCCGACGATCTCACGAAGTACATGGAGAGATTGCACCAGACCACATATGATATGCAATTTATTTTTGAGAAGTATCTTAAAATTACTTAAGGCTCATCTTGACTGCTCCAGCAATAACATTTCAGAGTTACTGGTTCTGTCCACTACAGAGCCACACTCTTCCTGATTGTTGGAAATGAATATTCACAAACAACAGCACTGGTTTAAATCCACCACAGTTCATTATAATGTCTTTATAATTTCCTAATTATTTTAAGCTGAATTAAAATCACTTCAAAGTGAGATGGGTGAGGAATCGAAAAAACGTATCATCCAGAAATTATATACAATGAACTGCCGCAGTTTCACAGTTCAGATAGTTTTCAGTTAAGAATCCTCTGGAGATAGGAGATTAAACTCATGAACAATACAGAAAGCTAAATATAGAACAAGCCATTTGCCAAAGCCTCTCCGTTCCCACTTTCACATACTGTAACTATCCATTAGTCCATGGTAATTATGTAAGATATAATTGCTTCATCTAACATCAAACAGTTTAACCATGTTTCAAGTGTCTGCCACAGTTTCCCCAATACACATATTTGTTGAACATGAACAGCTTTGAGGTTTTGTTCGTGTGGCGTTTGCATGGATATTCATAGTAAGGCTGCTTGATTATGAAAAAAATAATCACAATTATTTTGGTAATAATACGCCAACCTCCACTGATTCAGCGACCAATGGAAGATTGTTTTTCTTTTTGAGTTTTAGTAGATGCTGGCGTAGTGGATCTGTCATGCATGAGAACCTCCACCAAAGGAGGGAGCCATTGACTTCAGCCCGACGAAGCACGCACAGCCCCCAGGAGCTGCCTAGGCCACAGCAGCATTAGAGCACGACTCCCGGGTCATGCTGTCATACTTTCTATACACGATAATATCGGTGGACGATAATCATCTACCATTATCAGCCAATTTGACGTCATACAGATAAACAAGATAATAAAGAAATTTGACGATTAGGGCTGCGCAAATTATTGAAAAAATATCTATCGCAATATTGGCCAATGCAATATGCATATCGCAAAGACATGCAATAAGTTTCATATAAAATGTTATGCTTTTATCTGACGCTAATTAAAATGTGCACCGCCATCCAATAGTTGAACATTATCGAGAGGTAATTACAATTAATTAACTAAGAATATATAATTTGCTTATTTTTCTGCATGAAAAAAAAAAATTCTTTCATTAGATAATAAAAATGGCGTTTCTTTTGGTACATGTTAAATATCGCAATATCAATATCGCTATATTCCGCAACTATATCACATATCACATGATTTTCCAATATCGTGCAGACTTTTGCCAATAATAATAGACATGCCACGTTGGTCCATCTGTTGTGGTTGTGGCTCAAGTTGTGCCCAAGTCCTCAACCCCTCCCCTCTCCTTTTGTAGTGTCACATATTTGTGACATTGCAATGCGCGTGTTCCCAGAAGATGCATCATGGCGACATGGTAGTCGCCCGTGTGGCTTTCTTTACTGGGTCTCCCCTAAATGTTACCCTCGTAGTTGTTCGTTGCATTTTTAAAACATGACTGCTTTGTTTTGGCAAAATCAAAATGAGTTACTGGTTGTCTTTGAAGCAGAGATATCAATAAAATTCAGGTTCATGGTGCTTTACACGTTTCAATGTATTTGTACATGTTAGACTTATAGTGGGACTCAAAAGTATAATTATATTCAAGTTAATTTTGCAAATAATTATTGGCTTACTTATCGGTTATCAACATCGACACTTTCTTAATAATTGGTTTATTGGTATCGGTTGAAAATAGCATTATTGTGCATCCCTACTACTTTGGTAGCCACTTTTTTTTTCACTTGATTTTTACGGATGTGCAAATGCTATGCGCACTTCGCTTATACTCATGGTACAAACAAAATTAAATCATTGGTTTTATCTTTTCAGGCTGAGAGGGCCACTTCTTGACACTTCACTCATTATTGCACACCTGCAGCTGATCGGTAATTAACTCCAGAGTTAATGATTTCTGCCTAATCTACGTGCAGGTGCCAGATGATTCCCGCTTCTAAAAGTAGTACTTCGGCCAACACAACTGTGTTTTTGCTATGCTTTTTTTGTGGCGTGCTTTACCTGCTGACTTCTTTCTCTTGTCACCATTTCCTCCAGACCACTAGTTGTGGAGTCTTGTTCCACAAGTCATACTACCTCAACTCTTAACATCCACCTCTTTGCTTTTCTGTCCACATATACTGTAGCACATATGCACATATACAGAAATTAAATCAGCGTGACACATACTAAACATATATAAAGCACACAACTACTACTACTACTACTATTAGAGGAAACAACAGTATTTTAAAAAAAAACACACAAAAACACTTCCTTCTTAACTCTTTCACTGCCACTGACGTTTAAAGACGTCAAGTAAAAACCTACGGTTCACTGCCAATGACGTCAAAAGACGTCATCCAATGATTTATTTTTTTTTTTTTTTGAAACGGGTAGAGGAAACCCTTCCGCATGTCTGGTGAAAGTTTCCAGTCTGTCTGTTGTGCCTAATGACTATTTTTGGCCCCTAGAGGGCAGCGATGACTCTCTTTTGACAAGATCGGGTGGGCGTCAGTAGAGGCGGAGCTAGAGCGTCGAGCAGCAGATGAGAATGGAAGACAAAGGAAAAATGGCGGCCGGTCGCGAGGAGCTCACGCCCGAGACGTTTTTTTCAAAGACCAAAAGCATCGCTGAAAGAGCACATTGTTGAAGACGATGATCATCATCGATGATGAAGATGAGGGTGGTGACTCCGTGGTTGAGAAGCATTGACGCGGCAGTAGAAGACGTTAGATGGAGCTAGATGGAGGAGGGAGCGGGCAATGGCGAGCGTTTGCAAGCAGCTCTACACTTACAAGACGAAAGGCATCGACCAACGCTAAAATAGTACATTGATGACGACGATGATCATCCTCGATGATGATGAAGGTGAATCCGAGCTTGACGGCGAAATTGGAACCGCTGACGCGGCGGCTATGACGGTGTCGTAACACGGAACACAACCGAGCACGCACAGGCGGACGTTCGATCGGACGACGGAGAGTGCCCCGAGTCCAATGCATATTCATCGGAGGAAGTGTGTACAGTCTGCTACTTGCTTTTTATTCCCCGGAAAAAAAGGCCGTCAAGAAAGTGTAACGTTTGCACGCAAAACGGACCAATGTGAAAGTGAAAGTAAACTGTTGTGCGAGTCCTGGCGTCTCCTTGCACGCAGGAGAGCGTTACAAAAGGAAAAACTGTATTTGAAACATCCACATAATTGTAAGTAGTACCACAGTTGCACACATTTGTAAATAGTTTGCAAAATTGTTTTGTCAAATTGTTACACTGTTGAATGGAAATAAACGTATTTTGCAATCAAAAAACACTTTTTCATTGTTGGTGAAAGCGTTTTACAGAAGTAAAGCACTATTTAGGTGTTTGTGGCATCATTCATGGACAAAAAGAAGTGTACAATTCACTAGAGTGCATGAAATAACATCGTTTCACAAAAAGCTCTTTTTCTCCGTTTTTTGTTTCAAAAGAGAGAATTTCGGTGAAAGTAACCATTTTCTATTGTTGATTACTGAAGAACGGAATAAGGTAGAAACAAACAAACAAAAAGAGTCCAATCTTTCATTTGGTAGTATGTGTGTTTCCATAGTCCAAACACAACATTTTCTGTGGACCTTGAAAGATCACTCAAAATGCTTAAATCGGCTGGCAGTGGGGACAACCCGTTTCTGAAAACGTCTGGCAGTGAAAGAGTTAACACCATTTTACAAAATATAGCTAGGCATACTGGGAAGTGCAGATTCAATTGTGTTATGTTGGGGAAGATGACGCTGTAAATATTGTAGCTAATCACATATTTTATCGTTAATGCTGATGTTTGTGTTTAATTAGATGTTTATGTGTTCGTTTTGCTGTACATCAATTTCACTTAGTTTTCTGTTTAGTGGTGCCCATTTTCAAATGGTAATCCCAGAATAAGCATGATGTTAAACAAACCATATGAGAAGCTTTGTCCCAAATAAGGTGTTAGCATACTAACCGTTAGGGTAATTCTAATGTCACAGACTCCTATTGGAAAATAATTCTCATGTAATGGAGAGATGATTTTCCAAAGAAAGTACAAAGTATATGCCAGTGTTTCCTCCACATTCATCTAGCAGTGGCGGCCCGCGGCTCCTAATTCTTAGCGGCCACTCCTTCTAGGTTGGAGGGGAGGGGGTTGTAGGACGCGGCGGTACACCGGATGTATACATAAAAAGATGACCAGAAAGCATCGGGAAATTCACGAGTTTCGTGAACCAATGGTCCTTTTTCACCCGTCAGCACCCAACGCCAACATCACCGTCGACAAAAATCTCCGGCCGCCTTCCACAGTTTGCACAGCGACGAACGAGAATAGTAATCACTGCTCATCTGACACGCACTTGACATGTCGTTAAAATATCCGTCAAGCAGAAAGAGTAAACATACAGCATAATTTACAATCAACATTGGAGTATTCAACACAGCATTTTCCAATTATATAAGAAGCTCCATCATGTATTTTTCACCCAATAAACAAGACAACCTCAAATTAATTCTGTGATTATGTTTATGTTAAGAATACATTCAAGATTCCCGAGAGCATTTGAAAGCAGCATAAATCCCTCTATGTCCAGTAAGCCTCTGAAGGCATAGAGGAGGGAAAAGGTCACCATTGGCAATCTCTTATAGAATTGCTTGTCTAGCATAGTATTATAACAATGTGACTTTTTCATATGTAGCATCACCCAACAGTCCTCTGCAGTGACAAGTATTTAGTTTCATTTGACCCCACCCACAAGCACAGTTTTGCCGTAGGTACAGAAAAACGTACAAAAGTTAACAGTGTACCATGTGTGCATTGACTGGTTTTGGAAAAAAAAATCCATATAAGTATTAACATGTTGGAACAGACAGCATTTCAATTTTGCATCTAACTGAGAGAGGAAATATATATATATATATATATATATATATATATATATATATATATATATTTATTTAATTTATTGTTATTATTTTTTTGAAGTGTGGTGACTCACCTGAGAAAGACTGTCTCTCCTTGTCTGACGGTAATATTGTCCATAATTTTTTTGTCGTATTGAGAATCGCCTTGACTGTGGACTGGCAAGCCTGTAGGCACAAAAAGCAAAATCCTCAGCGAGAGAAGGGTTGTGCACTTGCAAAAGATGACAATATGTCCAAGGACAGACATTATCTTGAGCTTTTAGATGCGTGGGAAAAAGTCCCATGTGAACAAGGAGTCCCCGGTGACCCAGTGAACATACTGCTGGAGATTATTCACCCCCCAAGTTCATTGGTCTTAATCCAGATCTTGTTGTCGAATAGCTGTGGCTCATAATGCAGGGCAGACACAATCCCTTGTCCAAACTGTACTTAGATTTTTTTTTAAGAATCGTAATCCCTCTTGACAGATTGCAGATCCATCCATCTATCTATCAAACTATCTTTACAAATACGATATATAAGTAATTTACAATTGTTGAACAACATCAGTATTGTAGAATAATTTTATCAGAGTATGTGAATAAATTGAGAACTCATCAAAATTTGTCTTGTATATTAAATTGTTAATTGTGTGAAGGCTGTAACCTTCACATGTTATAACTTTTTTTTGTTCCTCCCATTTTTTTGGGCATCCATCTACTTCCACATAATTCATCCGATTCTCGTCATTCCAATTTTAACATATTCCAAATATTCACGCCATTCTTGCTTTCATTTTTTTTATTCCAAATATTCACGCCTAACCCACAATTCTCGATTTTGTACCCTAATTTTCCTCATTCATTCTTAATGGCAGATTCAACATTTCATATTTACATCATTTCAAAGTGTTATTTAAATAATTTAACTCATTCATTTCACTTTAGGGATGATTATTAGTCCATTCCCTACTTCATTCTTCAAACCTCACTCAATTTCCTACCTGATTTCTTAAACCTTACTCCATTTTCTACCTGATTCCTCACACCTTACTTCATTCACATAATTCATCCAATTTTCACCATTCCAATTTTAACATATTCCAAATATTCACGCCATGATTGGATCTATTTCTTTTATTCCAAATGTTCACACCTTACCCACATTTCTCGATGTTGTACCTACTATTACCCATTAATTTCCAATGGCAGATTCAACATTACACATTTACATCATTTCAAAGTCCATTCCAATTTCAAAATATTCCAAATATTCATGCCATGAGTTCTTCCATTTTTTCCATTCCCCAAATTTACGCCTTACCCCCAATTCCCTATTTTGTACCCTACTACTCCCCACTCATTCTCAATGGGAGATTAAGCATTACACATTTACATAATTTCAAAGTCACATTCAAAACATTTAACTCATTCATTTCACTTTAGGGATGAATATTAGATCCATTCCCTACTTGATTCTTCACACCTTACTTCAAACCCTATTTGATTTTAAACACCTTACCCCTTTCTTCTTTTTTCAATACAATTTCTACATTTATTCACCGATTGAAACCGTTCCAACTTACAACTGTTCAGCGTCTTACCTGCCGACTACTTGAACATTTCTTGATGGATTCAAACCATTTCAACTTCAACATGCTCAGCTACTGTATTTCCAGTTCATTGTATACCATTCCATGTAATTCATTATACGTCAAAATCATTTGATATTCCTGTTCCTAATTCCTGTTTTTCATTCAGCCTCACAGCTTTCATACACAATTTTCTCAGAAATTGCACATTGTCTAATTTACAGTTGATTTACATAAATGTTCCTTTGTTGGCTATTAGGAAGGTATGTTGTTGATATCAGAAGAAGCTGTGGGCCTGTATTTCTTAGTACTTTTTCTCTTGTTCAACACGTATACACAATAATGTATGAGTATGAACTGTATTGACTATGAAGCTTCTGCACAGTCAGTTCAATACTGACAAAGTAACTTTTAGCTATTACCTGTTGTGGACTCTTTTTGGCATTTTGGGCCACGATATTCAATAGAAGAAAGTATCAGCCATTGTTATTTTGCTCCTTCATATAGCGTTTGTTGAGAATGACAATAAAGAACATCAGCACTTTTGGACCCTCAAATGCACCAATACAGTCGCAGAATGATAGTTGTTTTGCACTTTAACAGCTCTGGTTTTTGTTGAGTGGAGAATGTCATAGTTGTTAGATTGTTCTGCAATTCTACAGCAGCAAGGATTGGAGCCGTGTGGAGTTCTGTGCCCCCAACGTCCCGGGGATAGATGTGGAGAGGAATAATAGTCGGTGATAGAAAGTGAAGTGAAGAAAAACAGATGACTCAGTGGGACGAGGAAAATTACTTTGTGAGTTGTTCATCAACGAATGAACTATCAGCGTTTGCTTTCAAAGTGAGTTTGTATAGGATGTGAGTGACATCATGCACGGTGGAGTATAATCATCATTCTTAGTAGTAGTACTACTATTACTAGAAGAAGTATTAGTAGAAAAGTATTTTTCTGTATTTTTGTCTTTTTTTTTCTGTATATTAATTAATTTTGTATTTTTTTATTTGCCTTGTTCTCCTTTGTATCTGCAGTCAGGTTGAAGAATGTGTTGAAGGTTAAATAAAGTTAAATGAACACACAGACACATTCATAAATACACGTCTTGAGAATACATAACGCAAATCTCCCCCAAAAATCTAAATGAATAATAAATTTGACTTTGTTATACATAACTTTTTTAACATTTACCACAAAAAAAGTTATCTCTTTTGAATAAACTCTCTTTAAACATAGATTATTGCAGTGGACATGACATATTTGCATGTCTAAACCAATTAAAACGCATAATTTGCATGAGTGTCAACACTTCTGGTTCATGATTGGATCCTAGCTAACCAATTACAATCGCAAGTTGATTTGCATAATGTTCATGTTAAAAATGTTACATATAACGGTAAGATTGGTAAATTTACCACAGCAGCCATAATCCTGGCGTCCACTATAACAAATAAAAACATGACAAACTACAATCAAATTGGATACAGCTGTAATATTGTGATGATAAAAAGTAAATAAAACAAAAGTTACATATGTAACTACGGTTCTATGAGTACGAAATAGAACCACAAACGGCTGAGAACGACCCCGTTTTTTCCTACTATGAAAGTAAAAGATAGTTGTTCCTATTGATTGATGTAGGGTTTTGTTGTCCCTGAAACGTGACATACTAAAATAAACTCGCATTAAATTACATCACAATTGACTGTCTGAATCAAACATACACTTTCTGTTGTAACTGACTGTCGTAAGGTGGCATTTATGACCTGTGTGTTAGTGTTTGCCGCAGAGTGACTAAAAACAAGTATATATTGACAACACTATGGTATACTCAATTAATTAAACAAATTTACCTGAAGTTTTCTCATTATTTTAGCCAATATTTATACTAACATTGAGCTAGTTTATATTGTATACAGAGAATAAATGCAGGCTAGTTTAAACAGCCAGCTGGGGCTGGTAGATTTGCTGGATAGTCAGAGGTGCCAAATCCAGGTCCAGAAAGTAAAAACCCTGCCACAGTTTGGCTTTAGCCACTGATGCTAGCTAGCTAAATCCCTAGCAGGTAAACAAGCACTGTCAAGGCAGATCTGTGACCCCTGCACGATCTGTGACGCGCATGCGGAAAAGATCGGCCATCTTAGATCGCTAACTACGCCAACCACATAGGTCAAAACACGTTCACACACGCAAAATGAAACAGACATTGCGAAAGGTACAGGAAAGATGCACTTTGGTTATGTTTATTTTTTTTATTTAAGCAAAGCAGTTCTAACTATGAGAGTGGGTACGGTTTATTGTTATTGTCTTTAGAACAATGTGTGGCCATTATCATAGTTTATTTACTTGCAATTGACTTATATTTGTTTTGTAAATTTTTACTTTTTTTTATTTATTTATTTTAGTTTTACATGCTGAAGTGTTTTGTGTACTGCGCATGTCATGAGCGCGGAGAGAGGTGTAACCGAGCGAGCCTCGTTCGAGAAAAGAAAATGCTTGAATCCTGTCCTGCCGTGTGGTTAATTTAGCAGGAAGATGCCAGAAAGCATCAACTCGAAACTATTTATAGCTCACCAGCCTCCGAAAACGACAACAACATCTTAGGGTTACAATAGCATAGGGGTTGAGACTGGGTGAGGGGTGGGGGTCATTTAAAATACAAACACCGCAGACTTACTGTAAAGTATAATAATGCAGACCCACTGGAAATATAATGGGGTCAAAAGTAAAATATTCATCTGTAAAACGTATAGGAGCAAAAGTTACTTAGTTACTTTAAAATTAATCAAGAATCTAAGATTGTTTTAATGTGTCATTTTACGAACGCGCCATATCGCGCAGGCATATGAAGGTGTTTTGTTCTAGTGTTGTTGCCGTAGTTAGCGATCCAAGATGGCCGATCTTCCGCACATGCACGTCACAGATCGTGCAGGGGTCACAGATAGCGCCTTGACAAGCACCATGGGAGATAGCTAGGGAGCTTGCTTGCTAGCACCTGGGGCTAAAGTCAAACTGTGGAAGGGTTTTTACTTTCTGGACCTCGATTTGCTACCTCTGTGGATAATTAAGTATAGAAACAACCTATACAGTCCAATTATTGTCAAATTATTAACTTCTTACAGAGATGGCTCACAAAAAAAAGGAAAACAGGAAAAAAGGAAAATGTTTTTCCTTTGACCAATGCGAGGAAAAGCAACACATGTAAGTTTGATCTTTAAAAATTGTAACTAAGACTGTTCTGAAGTATGTAAATATAATAGATGTCGCTCATTTATATTTATACAATTTACATTTATCTGAGGCGAGATGTCAGAGTGAAAGGGTGTCTAGTCCCAGGGATAAACACTACACCTGTTACTACACCCTGAATTACAGGCACCATAATCACACTAGATATTGAATGTATCTGTTAGGTGTGATTAACTAGGTAATTAAAATATATTGAAGCCATATCACAATTCCTGTAAGAAATAGTCAAGGAAATGTCAACTGATGGTTGTACTGTCTATTCTATCAAGCAATCAAGTTTCGATAGACTGCCCAAAGCACCCAAATGCCATCAGAATTCTGCAAGGAAAACAGGAACAATTCTTTCCTGCCTCCATCCTCTTTGCCAAACGGCAAACGGGTCAATACCCCATCATTATAGAGCTTCACACTTCGGTGGCTGCAAATCGACTGCCGGGAGGATGATGGAGTAAGGCAATGATGCCAATGCTGATGATGAGACATCATCACTCATCTTCTGTGCCATCAAAAAAGAAAATAATAAAAACAACCTGGTAAAAATACTAGGATTCAGCCAAAGAAGCAGAACATAGAGCTGCCGTATATAATTCTGTCACCCAGGGTGTTTTAGGCATTATGGTGTTCATTTTTAGGTAGTTACTTGAATCAATATTCTTTTAGTGGACAGGGGCACAATGAAAAGTAATGCATTCAATCAAAGTCAAACGTGGAACTTTTTTAAATGTTATTATTAATATGTACATTTAAATGTATTTATTTGCCCTGGATTGGCTTAACTTCACCAGCCAGATTGATGATTGTGATTCACTCGAGAGAGAGTTCTTCACATTATCAATCTGGTACTTCACTAGGCAGACCCGTTCGAGAAAGGTGGGACTTGTTGTACAATGCTTCGAGCTGATTGGACGATGCGGCATCTTTACATATTCGTTTTGAACAATCAAGGCAACGGATGAAAATCTTGTCTTCCGTCTCATCTTAGGGAGGGAGCAAGAACATCTTTAACAGATATAAATGCACGAAACGGTGAGTAATTTAGTGAGAACACAATTAATTGCAGCATCCATTCGTCTGTTAGGTTTGGGGGGTTTCCCCACCCCCCGCCATCGGCGCTTATTGGTTTCGTCCTGGCTTAACATAGCCTGATTGGTCCGACCTAAAAAAGGTTGGCTGCAAATGTATCAGCAGGAGCGGTACAAGATGTATTTGTTGGAGTTTATGAACTCACAAAAAAGTGTGAAATGTGGGGTAAAACAGTGATTTTCAACATTTTCCTGACAGCAGCTACACTTTTCTTCCACCAGTCCACAAAGAAGGATATTGGTGTTTCAGTCTAGTTGTGTCTTGATGGGAGCTTAGTTAACATCTGACTCCTCCAGACAAAGATAAAGATTTAGTGTAGTTTGTCAACATCCTGGAACTCCTAACTAATTCCTCAGCTGTCTTTCAACTGGCACTGGACTACTACTGTCAACATTACACTACTCACCTGGCTTAGTGATCAACAAACAATCAACTGAAGTTCTCTGTCATCCTTCCGGTCTTCATTCCTAAAGGTCATTGAGCAGTTCTGCTACCATAAGCAGTATGCTGACTCCAACATGCCATATCTTCAATGACACCCAGGATCGAATCAACCGGGCTGCCTTCTGCCTTGGGTACACTGTGCTCCCATGTGTTTGAGAATAGTAACCTTCAAATCAAAACAAGAGCTGCAGTACACAAACTAGTGTACCTTATTATTGTGAGTTTTGGGTGAAGAAGGCTCCTCAGACGGGCGCTTGGGCAAATGGGATGAGAGACGGTGTCAAAAGCAAGGGAAAAAAAGGTTAAAGATAAGGATACTGATATGTCTTGAGTTGGAAGCGATGGGAGAGGTCATTGGTGATTTTGGCAAGTTATGTCTTCGTGTCATGGTGAGGTTTGGAGGCAAATTAAAAGGTTGGACATAAGTAGGTGACGTTGGTTGGCAACTTATCTTTCCGAGATCTTCCAAAGGAAACAAAGGTTGGAAACCTTACAATAGTTGTGGGGGGATTTTGGATCTAAAGCAATTTTGACTATGCCAGATTCTAGGGAGGAGTTCAGGCCATTAATTTGCATGCTTATTCTGTATAAACAAAGCTAGGTGCTTCTATATTTGGGCAAAACAGATCAATATATAAAGAGTAAATACAAAGAAAATAGATTTCATGGAACATGGGTTAGAGGAATTTATGAAATGACGGAAACGTAAAGGTCAATAAGGTGGGCTAGGCGTCCTGTAGTATAGCTTAGCCCGGTGATGGGGCAAATGGAATTAGAATGCTGGGACCTCATCTCTCAAATGTGGAAAATTGTGTGCATGTCAGGCCTGATGGATCGCTGTAGCTGATGCCTCACTTGACAGTCAAGCTCAGCTGATGAATTGTGAAATGAGACAGACGTACAAAAGCAATGGACAGCCCAGAGCCAGACTGAAATGCCCCCCCACCCATCTTCCGAGCCGAGGCTGAACCACCGGTCTTTTTTTCTGGCTGAGGAACAAGAAACCTAACCCTAAAGAAAACTACCGATGTTAAGATGAAAACAAACTACCGGTAGATCCATCATTTCGGTTTAATTGCGTCAACTTAAATTGTAAATTGGTGAATGTCCTATTATGGTATTATAATTAGTATAACAGTATATTTAAATATTTAAAATTATCTTAAATTGCAGTGAAACTGAAACAACTGCACTGAAGATCTTGTTTTAGATTCTAAATTTGTATTTCTACATCTGACTTCAAGATAATTTTTGTCTCCCTTTATGAATGTTCCAATTTGCCTGCAATTCTGGTTTGGAACTTCTCTGTGGTGTTTGCATGCTGGCCTTGTGCTTCGTGTCTTTTCTCCAGATATTTAAACTTTGTACTTCAAATCAGTAATTGACTGTCTGCATTTCCGTGTATCTTGGGATTAACAGAACAATAGAAAATGGTCTATTGTGCTTAATTTCTAAAGTCATCAGGGAATCTCTTCACAGATTACCTTTGAATCATTGTACTAAAGCTCATTTATATGCTTTTGATTTGTAAAACAGATACACACCATTCATACACGACATTAGTACATAAAACATTTAGATGACAGTGTCTAAAACCATCATACAAGTGTATTTAAAATATGTCCCTCAGGGCTCTAAATAAAAGAAAAACCTGCCAGAAAACAATAAAATAGTTTCCCCCCCACCCGGGTTTTCATACTCTTGTTAATATAAAAGTGGAAAAATGTTAACCTAATACAAATATGGTGGCATCTTTTAGTTCATTGATATAGTAATTTCATAGTAATTCATAAAGTTATTTGAAGTTAGTTAAAAAGATGTACTGCACTGTAAAAAATAGTGTGAGACATTACATTACATGAGTAGGCCAAATATTATTATTTGTTTGCAGATTTTTAACGACATGCAGGACCTAGCATAGGACATAGCACCTCAATCATATAAAAAGTTTGAGTGAGTTGATTTTTCTGAACAAAAAAAATGCACTAAACGGTGGCGGCCGCAGGACGTGCGCCGCCGGAACGGGAACTGGTGGCGGCCGCAGGACGTGCGCCGCCGGAACGGGAACTGGTGGCGGCCACAGGACGTGCGCCGTTGGAAACGCGAACTGGTGGCGGCCGCAGGACGTGCGCCGCCGTAACGGGAACTGGTGGCGGCCGCAGGACGTGCGCCGCCGTAACGGGAACTGGTGGCGGCCGCAGGACGTGCGCTGCCGGAACGGGAACTGGTGGCGGCCGCAGGACGTGCGCCGTCGGAACAGAACACAACTGGTACCTGCCTCTTGCTCTGCTGGGTCCGTTTTCGGTTGGATCATTCTGTCACGAAGGGGTGGGGGACCCAAATGCAGGGAGACAGGAGAACCACGGCAGGGATGCATGTAATACTGAAAACAATTTATTTAACAAAAACACTAACAGGGGAACTGGGTAAAATTCAAAATAAACAAAACCAGCAAAGTTATGAAAAGACCAAAAATCAAAGTAACAGCAAAACACAAGAGTGGTGACAGCGACAATGATCCAACCCAGACAGAGGGGAGACAGGAGACTAAATACACACACTAATGATACAACAAGACACACCTGGGGCAAGACAAGTGGCTGAGGGCACTGATTGGTTGACACGAGGAAGGGCAGGACTACACTCAAGACCAAGGGAGACACACAACCAAAAACAGAACCCAAACATGATAGTAGCACTGATTAAAGATGTGGCAGTACTACACTTTCCCTTCACTGAATGTCCATGCATTGTTACGGCGCCAAATCTACACAAAAGTAATTTAGACCAACATTTGCTTGAAAGATCACACAATCGGGATGCTATAATTGTATACCCACAGTAGCTCTCCCCCAACTGTGAAATTCCCTTCCCAGTGGGATCAATTAAAAATGGGATGCATAATCTATTTCAGCCTAGGAAAAGAAAACAGAGGGTGGTGGAGAACTTGTCACATGTATTTCATCTTAGAAACTTTAGAGAGCCGAACAGATTATGTAAACTCATTCATTACAAGTTCCCATCGTTCTCAATCGGAATAAAAGAAAGTGGACTTGCCAAATGGATCAGTTATGGCAAAATGAAGGTGAATCATCACTAAAAAGATTATAATAAATGCAGGTCCTGTAGTTACCACACCCAACTGCAAGTCACTTTGTGCAATTACACTAGGTCCAGCTGTAGAGCAGGTGGTGTAATGTTTAAGACATATTTAAAAAAATTAATAAATTCCCCAACAGAAGCAACATGGCAAAAAATAAAGAAAGAAATGGGCTGTGATAATACTGTACACTGGCAGCAGTCCAATTACATGCAGCTGTCTAAGCGTATTTCAAGAAGCTTCCATCAGTGCTGTAAAGTGGATATAAATAAATAAATAACGGTTGACCAAGAATATGGGTTTGTTCTGTTTGATTTTGCATGCATTCTTGAAATTACAAAGTGTATCATAGCAGAATCGAAAGAAATGCTATTTTGGACCCGCTTTCAAATTAAAACAAGCCTACACTTTTTTACAGGAAGAAATTTCAGTATGCATGCATGGTCATTTCCTGTTGATATTAGGCCACTTCTGGGTCACTTCCTGTTGAAATCAGGTCACTTCCTGGAAGTGGCTACAACCACCAGAAATGAGGCCTGCTGAAAAGGTGTTAATCACATAAAAATACTCTCTGCCAGAAGTAAAATATTTCTTAGGAGAATACTATGTGTGAAAAAAACAACATCGAATCTTAAAAACATTTAAAATCTTGTCAAGTCTGAGTGTGAAGCAACAAATCTGAGTATGTTCTCTTTAGGGGTGTGTCAAAAAAATCGATTCTCACAAGAATCACGATTCTCATTTAGTACGATTCAGACTCGATTTTAAATGTCCCAAAATCGATTTTATTTAAATTATTTTATACTGTTTTGCCCTTGTGTGTGCCTTTATTTGGAGCGCTGTTCACGTTGTACCCGATTTGACTAGATTTGATTAGAGAGTAGAAGGAAAAAGTCCCGATCAAGTTATTCCAAAAAAAGTTGTTTTTTTTGCAGTGTGGAGCCGTTTTTTTGAGTGATAAAAGTGCAGTGAGCATGTCTATAGATTGAAGCAAAAATCATTGTCAATCAAATCATTTTGAATCAAAAAGCGTTCTTAATCGAAAATCGATCGAATCGCAGGCCCAAAAATCGGAATCGAATCGCATCGTGAGACATTCAAAGATTCCCACCCCTAGTTCCCATTGTAAGAGTGGACACAGTGTCCTGACATTCGGCAATATTTGCACTCGAAAAACTACAAACTTCAGACAAACATAAAACTATATTTTTCAATGAGAAATGAAAGAAAGCTACGGTTGAAGTGGAAAGAAAAGGTAAAATCTATTCGAGGTAATGTATGCATCAATAATTGTGTATAAAACAACGCAAACATTGCTTCAAAATATAATCTCTCCATTTTGAGTGTGTTCACACAGAAGTAGTATGATAAATTCATCCATTAATGCCGTATCACAATGTTGCCGCTAGGGTCCCGTGCGGGTGTGCTGGAGCTTACAGCAGCTGACTTTGGGCACCAGCAAATCACAGGGAAAATGTCGACTAACAATCTATCACGCTCACATTGCCATCTACGGACAATTAGAATCAGAATTAGGGATGCACTATAATGCTATTTTCAACCGATAGGGCCTACCAATAAACCAATAATTTAGAAAGTGTCGATGTTGATAACGGATAAGTAAATATAAAGTAAATATGCAATACTACCAGTTACTCCTGATGATGCGTCATCAGTAGATGAATGAGTAGTCGAATGTTAAGTGCTTTGAGGGCCTTGTAAGATGGAAAAGTGCTATATAAATGAAGTACCGTTTATCGTTGGTAACATTAGTTTAATTCTAATATTTAATTATTTACATAACGCCATATACACACTGTGCATTGCATCACACTTCATGTCCCGATTCCACCAATATCGTCACCAATTTTCAATTTATCAAAAGCCACTGAATCCACCGTCACTCATTATTATAATCCTCAATGTCATACTCATCTCTGGTTTGGTTGCCACACCCTTTTGTTCCACTACAGTCTAATTTGCGTCCATCCACATTTGGTGACCTTGAGGTGCAGGTGCCGATAAATGAAGACATCTGGTGGAATGTGCATGCCATCCTTCACTTCCCACCCGTTTTGTTCAACTGGTGGGAGGTTTGGCACCTGATAGGATACGTCTTGTCTCTCATTGGTATGTAGTCGGCCCGTATTGTGGCAGCAGGGCTACTCGGGTAGGTGGTAGCATCTCTCCTTTAAATATTTTTAGACCTGAAAATTTCCAACCACAAAATTTGACTTTCTATTGTACCAGATGAGGAGTACACTTGTCATGCAAATGCTCTTTGTGAGCTCTTAGCTGCAAATCCATCACAAGGTTGAAGGGTGTGAAATCCTCACAGTCATTCAGCAAGAATGGTGGTCAAGTTTGCTTTTGTTGTTTTTTGCTGAGGAGGACAGTCGATCTTTCAAGGTCATGGTCAGTCACATGTCACAATGCATGTCATATGTTGACTGATGTTGTCAACCCTCTTTGTCCTCACTTTGTACACTAAAGACTCAATTGCTTACAACTAACAAACATTTCTTCACCGTTACTGTGCTGAATGGACCAAGCATGTACTCAAGCCACTTCATCAAGCTGACACAGTCACACTGGCCCTCTAGATGCTCGTACAAGCCAATACCAGCTTGAAAGAATTCACTCATGAACGCTTATGATGTTCTTACTATTCTTACCAGCTATATTAAAAATAATAAAGAAAACATCATGAGCATATTATAAAATTAATTAATTCAACAAATTTTTAAAAATACACATTGAGCAGCAGAATCTACTCGTAGTTTTAAACTGCATTCTGAAGAAAGCAACTTATCACATTCAAAACTTATAACATGAAGAAAATTCTGAAGAGCTGTATGCAATGTAGTTTAAATCTTGTATACCTTAATTGCATGCACGATATGTGAAGAAATGACTGAAATTTATATAATAGCTGAAAATGTGTTCATATATCAATTAAAATCAGTGAAGGGAAAACTGATTTCCACTATAGGTTATTGAGTGTAGTCGAATATAAAATTGTAGACAAAGCTATTCATCACAGCACTTAATTGAAAACGATGGAAGATTTAACATTTTTTGGTGGCCACCAGAGATGGGAAAAGTACTAACATTCTCTACTTGAGTAAAAGTATAATTACTTGTATATAAAACAACTTTGGTAAAAGTAAAAGTACTCACTCAAATAATTACCGGGTATTTCAGTAAAAGCAAAAAAGTACAGGCTCTGAAATATACTTGACGAGTAGAAGTATAAAAAGTATTTTTATGGGATGTTTCCTCCTACATCAACTTGAAAGATATTAGCTAATGGAGCAGAAGTTGGTATACATCAACCAGTTGACTCTCTGATCTGCCCTGTGTCGAGTCCAACGTGTTGAGTATTACTCGCTCATGTTGCTGGTCCACTCCTCACTGACATGATTGAACCTTCCTTCATATTGTTGACTGGAAGTTTGCAGCGTTGTTCTTATCAAGTTCAAATTATCCTCTGTTGTGTCGGCGTGCATTGCCCTCAAATTAAGGGTTGTTCTACTCTATCCAATTGCACGTCATGTGATAGTGTTGTGTAAAGCCAATCACAAGCTAGGATGTAGGGGACCGTGTGTAAGGCTTTATATGATTGGCGGACCCAGGAGACCTTGATGGCTGCTTTTTCTTCCAGGTCAAGTATTGTAATTGTTTTCATGCATTAAAAAACAAAAGTAACGACCTTGTCTTAAAAATGTATCGAGTAAAAAGTAGTCTAAAAAATAAATGGTAAAGTACAAAGTACTGTTAAAAAAAACTATTCAAGTACAGTAACAAAGTATTTGTACTTTGTTACTTCCCATCTCTGGTGGCCATTTTGAATTTTTAAGATGTCAGCCCCAACATAATAATAATGGGTTTAGGCACTAATTAGGATTGTATGTAATAAGGGTCATTATATGCCATATTCAAACTGTAGACAGTCATTTTTAAAATGGTGTTATAAAATTAGGTTGAGGGGTGGGAAAAATTCAACCCTGATATTTCAGGCTTATTTGATCCCTATACAAGGCCACAACCCAAAAACTTTTTCCAAGGACTTTTAATTGTAGGCATATTTCTGACATACTGCACCACACGAACATGAAACAGCTGAATTGTGACCAGGATACACCAAAACATGGCAGATAGATAGACTACGCCACCTGAGCCAATATGGTTAGAAGAGTGAGGGCGATGCTAAGGGAGCTGCCAGCTGGTTTAAAGATGGAGTCAGTATTCCTTGCAGCAGCTGAAAACCTGCCCGGGTCCCACCTTTGGCAAACAACACTTTTTGGTGTAGGGAAATGATCATCATGTTATTTCTATGTAATAAAGTTTTTCTCCTTTACAGTATATTGGCACCTCCAGTTTTGAATGTCCCTGTTTACGAACAATTGGAGTTACGCATAAATGAGAGATTTCGAGAACTGCTGCAAAGCGTTGGAGCCCAAATCATACACCAAATCATTCCAATGCTATTTCACAGTCACTAGCTAAGCACATTTGAATTGACTTGTGGCCTGTCTATTGGGTTTTTGTAGCAATGGCCTGTTGAAAGCACTTTTATGTTTTGCCATTTGAAGCGATTCTGTGCCAAGCATTTACTCTGTAGTAAAGTTAATATCTTTGTAAGTAGGAGCCACATTTTATGTTACAGTTTGAAAATACAATTGAGCCCAAGGTACAGAATTATACATTTATGTAACTCAGGACAGGCTTTTTGGTTTGCTGAAGATTGAATTTACTGTTGAGCTTAATATATGAGCAGATGTGTGCTGTGAAAAAGTGCATCAATATACATAGATAAAAAATGAACCAATAATTATAATTTAATTGTAGTCCCTGAATCCTAATCATAATTGAATCATGTGGTGTCCAAATATTCCTACACATTTTACGTGCTATTTTCAGTATACAAGCGGTCTTGGCATGAACTAGCAGATACAGCTATGTTGGTATCATTGACAATGAGCATAACGCATTGCTGTAAACTAAAAAATTGTTGTATCCTTCCGCGGTACAATCCGTTACATATGTAGGTGGAAGTTCCGCCTCTAGGGTTGCATTCACTTCAATGGCATACATTGCTTCGGTTCGCAAATGTTTCATGAGTCTTGGTTTTGAATAAAGTTTGTGACTTGAGGTTCCACTGTATATTAAAATATTAAAAAAAATAAAAATAGACTGTGCTATGACTTAAATTTGTTCATTTTCACAAATGTAATGCAAATGCCCTATATCGTTTGTTCTTTTGATTTGTGCAAGACAACCTTTTGGCCAGCTTTCTCCTCCTTTCACTGGTTGCTATGCAGGGGACAGGGATGCATGTTAGTTCTTCAGCTGCGCCCTTGATGAGTGCAACATACACTTTTCCATCTCACACTTTACCCCAGGCTAATTGACTGGAATGAAATTGCCTGAGACAACCTTGAGAGGTGGCCTAATTGATGGGGGGGGATTGTGGAACTGGAAAAACAGATGGCAAAGTGGAAATTTTGGGGGGATATAGCTGCCTCATATGATAATTTAATGTGTTAAAAATATTATGCTTATGTTTAGTGAAAATGCTAGAATGACTAGAAGAGCTTTTCACTGAGCTGTGAACGCTGCCAAACATTGTGAATGTTGAGTTTCGTCAGGGTTCGACATGGTTCGGAAAATGTCGCATTTGCGTTGCCATGCAATGGCGGATGATAAAGTAAGGTATGTTTGTGGGGGACGATGAAACTGAAATCTTTTTGGAATTAATTTAAGAAGTGCATATTAATGCAATATTATATGGAAAACAGAAGAAAAAAACCTACGGTTTATCAAGAATTACAAAAGCAAACTCATACATCATCGCTCGACAGTCACTTCCTGTTTTTCTTTTTCTTCTTTTAAATTACTGGTGGATCACATCTCTATGGAGTATACCGCCACCTACAGCAGCGGCGTCCCTTCTCAATATTCGCAAAAGAAGAAAGTTGTTGTTTTTACTAGGGCCCATTCAGAAATTCACTGTGAAGCTGCTAATACTAGTCAAAGTGCTTGGATTTCAAAAACGAAAATCTAGCTTCAAGACGTGTTGAACATGTTTTCTTGTTTGTGTTTCATGTTTTACAAGTACTCAATGTGCCCACCACAGGCAGCATGGACAGTCAAGCCAATGAAAATTCCTCCAAAACCACAAATGTTGTTGCAGTGGTGAAACATCAACATTGTCTTTAAACACACGACTCAAAATTCCTTGTCTTTCATTCCATGAGGCAGTAAATTAACATTAATATATCTTCCTGAAAAAATGTTTAAGCCGCTTAACTCATTCTCTCCCAGTTATTTTCACTGAAGCAACCCCCTTCACTCCCGGCTGTTTTTCTGGATTTGGATTTTTGGATTAGAGGGTGGTACTTGCTTTAGTGGAGAAACCTAGGGCTTTATTTTCGTAGACTGGCACACGCCTAAAAAGCCATACTCTTCTTTCATCAGGAAAAAAAAGTATATTTGTATTTGTTTCCGTTTTGCAGCAATTAGCGTTAGAATATAGCAACATTTTGTCAATGTTCACATTCCTGGTGAAAACACTGGGGAAAAGGAACTTTTTGCAACCTGGCCCTGGCTGATCTCTTGAACTCTGCTGCCACCTGCTGGGCCTGGCTACTACCATTGCTTAAGTCACCATTTCAGTAGCTGTCTCAAAGCCTTCTGTATGCTTTTGCATAAAAAACTAAAACGTTTTTACACGTTTTTTGGGATTGAATGAGTTAGGTATAAAAATAATGACATACCAAATACGCTGTCATACTGGACATTTTTGTGCAGTCCAAGTCATCGCTGTGACGAGTGTGACGTGTTGCATGCATTAACATGGCTCTGTTCATTTTGGACTTATTTCCTGGTCTATTTATTGTACCTTAAAAAGGCTGTATTCCGCCATCAAGTATTGCCATAATTAAAATGGCACTTCTCTCAGGTTTCATATTCTTCCTTCAAGAGAGAAGGAAAAAAATACATTCATTGCGGAAGTGACTCGTGAACGCAGCCAACCGGTCCATTACGGTGGCATATATATGAAAATGATAATGTCAGAAGCGTTGCAACATTCATATTCATATATGCATAATAATGCTTCCGACGTGGCAGTGTATCAACGCCTTTGTTGTCACTTAACTGTCGGCCTCTGACGCAATCCTAGGGAGTTTGCAAACTTGGACATTGGACCAGAGAGTCGAACACAGCAAAAATTGGAGAGTTAAAATTTCAAGGTTACATTTTGGGGAGTTGATCTCAACTCCTAAGTGTAATTTTAATATTTTCAGAGTTAAATGGAGTTGTAGATTGGACCTTTTACATTTGTAATTGAGAACCCCCGGTCTAGACTGTCTAAAAGGAGGTCTATTTCGAAGTAGGGCTCGGCAATTTGATTTTTATTCATTTTGAAGCTGCCACAGTTGGCAGAATCAAATACCAGTCATAAAAGACCTGAGATTCTGAGTGTTGCAGCTGATTGTTTTTTTTTCTTTATTAAAGTATCACATATTATATATCACATACAAGCTGTCAATTGCCAAAACCTGGGTTTCTATGACCAAGCAGTGAAGAGGGGTGGAACAAATACAAAGCCATCAATAATTAGCCAATTTAACACCTACTCAAAATTAGAAACTCTACTCAACCACAATATGTACAAGCTTTGCTGGCATTTGTATTGACTGTAGCACTTTCACAGTGCACTTCTCTCACAAGGTTTTAAGAGCGTGTGACAGTATTTTGTATTATTATTATTATTACTATACATTATTATGCATTACTTTTACATACATTTAATAGTATAACCAATTTAAAAAACTGCCATTTTTGTTTGCTGGTTTTGGACACATACAATAATATACTGTAATTTATTTGACAGCCTGTCAGTAAATCAATATTTGTAAAGGTATGAAAATTGTCAAGTTTCTCATCACATTTTCATCACATTGCACAATGACAAGAGAGGGTTTTTAGTTTTGGACTTGAGCAGTTTTATATAAATGTGGACACACATACATAAAACAAATTGAATTAATAAAATAGGTGGATATCTGGTTAATGGGTTAAACATGAAACATTTAGCTATGCCATTACTTAAGTTTTTTGGAGGGAAAGATAAGTTTTTTGTAGCTTACAAACAATTATTGTTTAAGAAGAATTAAACATTTTTAATATGCCGACACAGCTATACTTGGGTTGGATGTCCTCAACTGCAGATAAAGACAAAGAAACTTCACTTCTGAGCTGGGGTGATTTTTTTGTCAAGCAGCTGGGTGTCAAACAAATTGTGCAGCTTAGTTGCAAAACTGAGTTAGTAAGGCCAAAAGCAATAACATCTCAATGTCTATCCACTGTCGCGATTCACAGCAGTTAGCACTAGCAGAGCAACAACATGGGGTAAATATAGGGGTGTATTAAGAATGAAGCATCAACGAGCATGGCTGCCTCTGTGATTGCAAATGTGTATCATCAGACTGGGTCTTGTGTTTGATAATGCTAGTTAGAGTGACGGAAACATATCTGTGATCATCATCCATTAGCTACCCTCCTTTCAGTGCAATCTACTTTCCCCACTGCTGCATTGATTGTGGCTACTGAATGTTGCCATTAAATCAATTCTTTGCAGCAGAGAGGTGGTTTGTGTATGAACAGTCCTTGCGCCAAGTATCACTGACAGCTCAGGTACCAACACTGGAATGGATAAGGATGAAACCGGAGACATCTGGGATGATGGAGCAGGAAATGTATTCTCTGTCTGCTGGAGCCATAGACATTTGTTTCCAAAGAGGAGGGTGTGTGCAATATGCACCACGAGGCAAAATATTTCCGCAGTCACAGTCATATGTTTCTGCGATTCACAGAAGGAAGTCATTCAAAAGAACATCGAGGCTCAGTTTGCCTTGTTTTTCAAACGCATGACTACATTAGGTTCAAGGTGATAATGGACACATTCCCCAGTGCACTACACAATCACTTTACTTTAACAAAGTGCAATTTCTGCTGAAATTTGCGTGAAAAGCTGAACGCCATAAGCTGAATGCTAAGATTTTAATGCATGTGCTTATGAAGTAAATTATAAAGTAAAGATTATGCAAAAAGTACACATTTTTACTTGTAGTTAAATGACAAATGAATAAAAAGAAAACTTGAACTGCAATCTGTCTAAGGTGGTATTTAATCATTTCAGAGAAATTATAATCCATTTCCTGATATGATAGTCATTTGGTATCGAACCATTGAATGTACTAAAATGCGGTCCAAGCAGGGTTTGTCCCAGGTTCTCCGTGGTGTGAGGCAATTGCTATAAGCACTGAGCTAAGTGAATTGTTGTATCTCATGGCTCAGGGCATAGTTACATTTAAAAGTTTTGTACAAATCTGAAAGCAATGAATGCGGAATGGGGACACATGTTTAAGCATTTCAGTGAAATTATGCATTTCCTTATACTGTATGATAATGAGTTGGTTTACATGTATATCACTTAACATAATGGCCATGGATATATTTGCAATGTACAGTCAAAAGTGGGATTCAAACCCGTGATCTCCTGGTTACTGGACAATGCACTTTACCAACTGCGCTACTAATCAGTATCAGAGAGCTGGTAATGATGATCTGTATGTATGGAAGTGGTGCGTGGAAAGTGTGTCCCATTGAAAATGAATGGAGAAAAGTTTATATTTAACGTTAAATTGTGTGAATACTGTAAGTAATGTGGAATCAGACGATATATACCCCGGGAGGCGTTAAATTTGAACGGCGTAAATCATAAGTATTAGCTGGGAGGTGTTACATGGCAAAAAAAACTATGTGGAGAATAAAAATCACAATAACCCATGTGGGGATTCATTCCCACAATTCTGACAATTCTTACTAGGTTAGCGTGGTCTCACCTTCCATTAATTATTTTCAAGTATTAGCAGCAAACAAATAATAGACTTCTCCACTGCCTTATTTTACCAGAAAGTCCTTATGTAAACAAACAACAGCAATGTATTTGCCATTATCTAAACAATAGCGCAGGCATGCCAGCCTGTGCAGACCTCACAGTACATCCTACATCCTCTGCTTATTTTTTTCTGTATTTTCCTATTTCACACACACTCACACACACAGTCGAGAGAGAAAGGTGTATGAAGTAGAATAAGTAGTAGTCTCCTGCCACCAAGTGGAGAACTGCTATATTTTAAATTCTAATGATGTTTTGAAATCATCCTCATCACACACACTACAACACATGATATTGATACACGTTAAAAAAATACACAGTTTAAACCCCCTAGTCTAATTTTGCCAAAGGGGAAAAATAACGGGCTCCCTGAGAATGTTCATTGCAGAAAACACAAAGACTTTCATAGAAGGCAGTAATATTAGCTTTGCTATGAAAAGATTCACTCAATCTGCTTGCTCTGAGACCCCCTTTACTTTTAATTAGCATGTCTAAAGGGTACCCTAATCTATAGTGGACTATGATTATAACGAATAAAGTCGTTCTACTGGCCTAATGAAATTTGAGTTACCTAATGATAATATTAAAACTTGGTTAATTCAAATTCTCTTTCAGGTCTTTCATGTCACAGTCTGGATGTTTTAATCCTCTGGTGCGTTACCACACAGATAGACGTGATGTAAAAAAAAAAATTGTACTCTATGAGGGCAAAAACCTGATAAGGATTAAATGAAGAAAGAGGAATGGACTTTCGATCCCAGAGAGAGGTCTAACAAATGAAGAGGATGCTGAGCATGGCTCCCCTCGCCTTTCAGAGATCTTCATGGCTTGTTCGTGGGCTGGTATGATATTCACTAATGAATGGAACGTGAAATGAATGGAAGCTTTCATGGGGAGAACAGGCAATCTTAGACGGGAGGGTTCTGCCTCAGGGCCAACATGGTGGGGAGGCCATCTGGTGCCCATGGATCATGCACAGAATGTATTATTTAAAGGGTGAATGGAGGTGTTATATTTGCGTTACACAAACCAGAAGATTTGAGTAGGTGTAGTGATTGGCTCACAGCAGAGATGCAAAAATAAAAAATAAAGTCACATCTGAACCCTTCAGTGTCTGGAGATATGAAAGGTGACACTAATACAGGACGCCAAAGGTGGTTGGGGAACCAATGAGTAGTACACACACACTTTTCTAGCCCCTTCCCCTAACCCCAACCATCAAAAATGATTGCCAACCCGCATTCCTTACCCAAACCTCAACCATAATCCAATTCAAACCTAAACTCTAAAACCAATTTTTGTGGGGCCCAGCAAAATGGCTCCACAAGGACCGGTGGGCCCCAAAACTCTGTGAAATCCCAAAATATTGGCCCCACCATGCAACAAAAATAAGACCACACACACACACATGAATACCTTACTTCACTGTTGTTAATTCAGGTGAATCAATATATTTTTCTTAATTAAAATCCACCCATCCATTACATGTCTAAATTGGTCATCCTGTTAAGAGTTGCTGGAGGCTGGAACCAAGGCAGACATCCGTTTTAACTCACATCTAGGCAAATAACAAAGAAAAAATATAATCATGATAATATTGATGAATGTTTCAAGTGTGACTCCAACACTCTGACACTTAAATATCTGATAGGTTTGCACTCTTTAAAGCAGGGGTGTTAAACTCAAATTATCTCAGGGGCCACGTGGAGGAAAACATACTTTGAAAAGTGTAAGATTTACACTCATTGGTGTGGACACAAACACTTTTCTATTGTTAGATTTAACGCTCTCAGTGTTAATCTAACACTGGCGATTTTGCTGTGGAGAGCTCAATCCAAATCAGTGTGACTATGATCGTTTCTTGCTAGTGTGACAAGAATTCCGTTTTAGGGTTCTGGAAAAACAGAAAATAATGTTTTGAGAACTGAGAATTTGTGTTTATTTTATATTTGTGGTAATTAGGGAGTGAAATATACTGTCATTGTATGCAGGTATATAATAGTATGCAAGTTACAAGTGATGTCCGTCTAGTAAAGTGTGTGTTCAAAATGTAAATAAAGTTATTATAAGCAGGATTGTTGTTTACAAGCGATTGGACAATTGTTAGCATTCTGGCAGTGAAAATCGAGCTTCTCTTGACTCTGCTGTCCTCATTCCTCACTCTGCCCTATGAGCTGCCAGTCCGGCATTCCTGCAGGTATGACTTTTAAAACACTCCTCACAGCAATCGAACTAGTCCACCACCCGAGTAGCAAGGGCCCACAGTGTTTGTACTCGTACCACTCAGACTTATGACGAATGTTTCACCTGGTTTGCCAGACATTTCTCTGATCCGCAGCGACAGCAGCAGATGAACGAGTCAGTATAGTATAATGTAGCTGACCTATGGTGCTTGGTTAGCATCTGCAAATTTGGCCGAATGGAAGACAAGATGATTCGGGACCAGAAAGCAAATTACTCGGTAACCAGTGCAGGAGCATCAAACTACTATGTGATACTACATTTACCAAAGTCAACACAAGATTAACAGGGATATCGGATAATCTGAAATAGAATCATAACACATATATAACACCCTACCTTTTAATCACGTGACAACCGTATGGAAGCTAACTTAGCATTAGAAGCTAGCATAGCATCAGTACTCCTTGTCCAACATCACAAACATCTTTACATGCATTCATTTTCTCCACCGCTAATCCTGTTCAATTTCACGTGGGCTTCCACGTCACAAACAAATTAACTCAAATTAATCCTAACAGTCACACATACTTAGTGTAATAATAATAGTAATAGTTGTGCGGATCCCAAAAATGCAGACACAAATCAAGATTTACAAACGTTTATTTAAAATAATGAAAGATGTACACAATGGAAAAAGTATAAACATAAAATGCTTACCAAAAGAACAAGAGGGAAAAAATGAAAACTGCACGCAAAGTATAAATAGAAGAACCCAGAAGTAAATCACTTAACAACAACAAACACTTGAAGAAAAAGGTGCAAGGAATCACGGCGTGGTACAAGACACAGTTGAGGCGCAAAGTTTTTTCCCTACAGATGAGAAAATTGTTACTGACCCGACTCACATTCTGCATCATGAGTTCCAGCTACTGCCTTCCGGCAGGAGATTCAGGGCCCCCAGAACCAGGCTGAACCGCTACAAGAACTCATTCCTGCCGACATCCATCAAATTACTTAATAACCGACATTAACTAAGTGGTGCAATATATATATATAGGAGTGTGTGTGTGTATTATTTATTTTAATTATCTCTCTCTATTCTGTTGTTTTTCTTACTGTAAACTACTGCTGCACTTCTTATTTAATTTAGATTTTATCTCTTTCTATTCTGTTGTTTTTTCCTTACTGTAAACTGCAGCTGGACGGAGTCCAGGAAAAAGTTCCCCACGGGGAAAATAAAAGTATATCGTATCGTATCGTATCGTATCGTATCGTATCGTATCGTACTGAGATACAAAAGAGTCTAAACTAACCATTGAAATACGGAGGTAAGCAAGTGAACAGTCTAACAACTGACAAGCGGGTTGAGCTGTTGAGACCGGCTAGTCTGCAAATATTGCTGCAAGTCAGTAGCACAACAAATTTGGCCAAACATCTGAAAGATAGACAAGAAGGGGCTTTTATTGTCATACTAACTCACATTTCCACATGATATAGCACAAAATGCAATCCCTAAGGTCCCAGGTCAGCCCACAAAGCCCCAAGATTTAAGAATGCAAAAGATGAAAAAAAAAGGGGTATTTTGTACTTGAGAAAAAGAGAAGTTTTCAAGAAGATAGGGTCTCTGCTGAGAGATGTGTTGACAATAGATGTGCTTCAAGCTATGCTAAGCTACATATAGCATCTTTCAGTTTAACCCATTAAGGCAATTACTGTGTGTAGGGCGTACAATGGTGCCTCGGGGCAAAATAATATTAGTCGACCATTATTTCTGGTCGACTTGGTCGACTTTTTTCCCCCAGCCCTAGTCCAGTTAGCCATTTTTCCTACCCAGTGTCATGAGTGTTACTAACCTAGCAAACCACACCGACAGCGATTTGCCACTGGCCGAATACAGGCCACATACCAATCAAATTTGTCTATTTGCGTGACGTCGTCTTCGTGAGGAACTTCACTACTGTCTCTCTTTGACTAGTAAATGTATTGGATTTTTACTTTTTCTCCGCAAGAAAAAACAAAGAAAATAAAATACTTCAACAAGTCACTTTTCTGCCGTCACGTCCGCTCTTCCATCATTGGTTCATTCCACTGTCTATTAGTTCAGGTTTGCCCCCCCTCAAAAATGTGACATGATATCGCGGTTGTTCCAGACTCACTCTCCCGCAAAGCTGTGAGTCTGGAATTCCAGGCTAGAGTGTGACAAGGTCTCAAGTGCGAATAGGAAACAGGTGTGAAAGGCGCTGTTTAAAAAGGTAATATTAAAGCTTTTTCTACATCATGCATGCTCCACCAATGCCCAGATGAGTATGAAGAGCCCTGACTGTTTTACTCTGACTGCACCTATCAGCTTTTAAGAGTGTGAGAATCCTCACACTCCACAGTTCTTTTGGGGAGGGGAGGGGTCGAGTGGTGGAGGGTGACGTCATATGCACTTAAGATCTTGCACGTACTCGCATGTGCACCATGAACGAGCCTGACACAGATGCTGCAGTTACGATTTGGGCCAGAGGTGGCAGTCGCGAGTAAAAAAAAAATGTGACACACTACACAAAGATCCTTGAAATGTTGTAAAATCACTATCACACTCTTACACTGGTCACTGGAAGCTCAATATGACATCTTATGATTATGAGGATCTGGGGAAAAAATGTGGGGTTGGCAAACTTAAATACTCAGTCATAAGAACCGTCTCACAAAACAAATAAATAAATATCACCGGGAGCCACAAAATCCTTTGGATATCAAAAGTATGTATAACACTTTTTCATATATATATATTTTATATTTAACTCGTATGAATTTAAAAAAAAAACTGATGCATTTATGAAATCAGTGAGCTGCTACAAAGAATGTAAATTTAATTTGTTTGAAACAAAACAATTTGGAACTTTAAAAAATGATGACGCTTTAAAGTAAAAAAGTCCATTTCTACTTGAGTCCTCGTATTCATGAAATGAAAACAGAACTTAAACGATCCACCTGCAGCCAACCATTATAATTTTATCGCATGTGCTCTCAGTAGCTTTAGAAAGGTGTGTTGCTGTACAATGCGAACATGCGGACTTGGCATACATATACAATTGGTCTGCATGGCTGTCATCCCAGAAGAAAGATTCTTTGGAATATGATACACCAAAAAAGACAACAAACAACTTAGACACAGGGTGGTGATCAGACCAAGGGTGTATTCAGGCCTGCACTGTCTGGTCTACTGTAAACGGAGCAAAGTTTGTTTCACGCTGGTCCGGACCTTTTCTGCAGATGTGTAACCACAAAAACGAATCCAGGGGCGGATAAAATAACTGGACCGAGTCCGAGACACGCTTTTCGGGTGTGAATACATTCCAAGATAAACTCATTTGATTCAAATGGTGTCAAGTGTTTGTGGTAGCAACCAGGTGAGAAGTATAAAGACTTGCCTTATGTTTGAGATAGATAATGTTTCTTACACTGTTCTAATGTTTGAGTAGAGCCACACTATTCACTATCAGCATACAAGCTTGTGCATTTAAAGAGGCCGTAACAGAATCAATTTACTCTACACATTCAACTGCCATATAGGACCTTGGATTTCTCACTGTCTCTTTCATTTCACACCTTCATTCTAAAGCGCTGCAAGATGCTTAGTGTGTTTTGCAGCAGCCTTCAGTATATGCTTCCTCACCTCTCCTTGTAAAGTCCAAGCTACCTTTCATCAGTCAGACAAAAGTCCTTCTGAATTTCACATTTGAAATGATAAGCTTCTGCTGGTATGGTTCCGCAGACCATGACAAAGATAGCACCGGTGAATGTATGGTTTTATGATGCCTCTCATCCTCTCTTTTGCTCTGCTCTCAACACCCTTTGCCCAGGACTCCATATAAATTCTGTCACTCTACCATCTGGCCTCATCTGTTAATCTCTCCTTCATTACTTCTCTCTGTTGCTCCCCATTTGCCCTCCACCACCCTGGTATTTAATTTAGAAAGTACAAGCTTGTATCTTGATAGCTCAGATTTGCATTTGTGTAGCAGGCTTTGATCATTTCATTGATGGATGCAAGGAAACAAACTTACACGAAACTTGGTGTGTCTTTGTGAAACAGTAATTGGACTGAAAACTAAATAGGCTGAAATTTATGACCTTCAAAGTCATAACAAATCTGTCATTTTTGTGCCCTGTTTACGAGACAATGTATTGGTTTCATTTTCAGTCTCTGTTTTAAACAGAAGTGGGTGGAGGAGCCAAAACTTGTACGTACATCTAAGTAAGAATACTGTGACTTCAGAATGACTTGAGTAAAAATAAACTGTAATCCTACAATTACTTGAGTAAGAGTATATATTCAGTCACCAAAAAATACTTAAGTAATGAGAAACTGTTAAGTAACCTTTTTTTTTTCTTTTTTTTTTTGGGGGGGGGGTGACACTTAACATTCTTTTTTACACACGAGAAACAGCACAATACGCAAACCTGGTCAAGGTTATTAATTATATAATTGTATACTGTGTCTAATTTGATTGAATTGAACTTTGGCAGGTGGATTAATGTTCATTTATGAGCAATGCTGACATTTCATTACTCAAAAACAATTAAAATTTTTACTAGGGCTGTCCCAAACAATAAATTTTCCCCTGATTAATCTATCGACTATCTTTGCGACAATTACTTCACAGTTAATTTTTCAACTAAGCAATTATTTTGGGGTTGATGTAGGGCTGCTTGATTTTGGAAAAAATAATTATCATTATTATTTTTGGTAATAATCCACATCACGATTATTCAAATGATTATTTATTGGATACAAAACAAGAAAATGTTTTAACATTTAAAAATCTTAAGACAAATAAAATTCTTTGAAACACTATAACTATTTAAAAGATATATTGAAATGAGTTTATCTCACCGCGTTAAAGCGCCGTGTACTGTCATGCATACTTGCGTTCGCTTGACTACGACTTCCTCAGTAAACAGATGTCACGTCCAATTTCTGCTGTTCTCCTTTTTGAATAAATAAAAAACACTCAACGTCGACGGTATGTTGTGCGCGGCGACGTACTTACGTTATGTATTATGTATTTACCATAGCCACCTTAACTCGTTCACTCCCAGCCATTTACACTAAAACAATCCCCTTTACTCCCGGCTGTTTTACTGGATTTTGACTGATTTTGCAAGGCCCACAGAATATTGCATTCTATTGCTATAAAAAAACATGAAACCTACTAAATGAAACATTAGTCTCTTCTTTCATCAGGAAAAAAAAGTATATTTCTATCTGTTTCCGCTTTGCAGCAATTAGCATTAGAATACAGCTAAGTTTCATCATTATTCACAAATCTATTTATAATTCTGAGTAATTGAGGGTTTTTTTCGACATGGTCCTGGTTCATTTCCTATGCTCTGCTGCCACCTGTTGGCCATTTGTGTAATAACTACCATTTCTTCAACCGTTCTTTGCAGTTGAGAGGCTGCATCAAAGCCTTCTGTGGGTCTAGCATTAAAAAACAACAACATAAAAAACGTATAAATATGTCTTTGGGACATTTCCAACATTTAAAATAGAACTTTTTAATGCGTTTAGGAGCAAATGAGTTAATCCTGACCCAACAATTATGGGTGTGACTTCCTGTAAGACCCAGGAAGTAGCAGTGAGCCATCTGTTACAAAATCTTTTTTATTTGAGCTGTTTTTGTTTGTTTTTCACTAAATAATCATAAACCCCAGTAGCAATTACAAATGTCTTGAACAGCTCCGGAATTAGTTGGTTTGCATTCGGCCGAAATAAAATTAAAGCGGAAAGAATATGGCCAAGCAAGCGTCTGTTTGAATTAAACAGCGAACGCGGGGGTGAGTGTCCGCCTCGCTTCTCGCTGGGTTTTCACTTTGTGAGTTTGCTCCGGTCGGTCCCAGGGTCATTGCACACACAGGAGGAGAGGGGCGTCGCTTGGTGTACAACATTTAAGCGGGTCGAGGTGAGCCACTCTTTCTTCTGCAGCGCCTTCCCTCGAACCCCTCGAATGCTTCCACTTTTTTACTGGGATCCCGGTGGCCGTGCTAAATACTTAAGCTAATGCTAGCACTATTGCTATCAATAGTTTTAAACACGAAAAACACGTAACGCTATCTCCGGGTGGCTACAGGACGATGTGTGTGACTTTGCAGTCCTTTCCCAAAGCCGATTAGCTGGTGCGAACAAATGTATTTATTTATTTTTAAACGTTGGTGAATATGTGAATGTGTCCTGCCGCACGCACCCGTGCCCGCCTGTGCGAACTACTTTGACTATAAAGTGCAATCGCACCGCCAGGAAATGGTCAACCCTCGTTTGTTGTTTAATGTACCATTAGCCAACATGTCTGCGGTGTGGGCACATTTCAATTTATATTGTGCTTTGTTAAAATTCCAGTGCTAAATAAATATTTTATAATAATATTAATTAATTATAAGAAATGCAATGATAGTAAAAATACGCCAAATTTTTTGGGGGGGGTTCAGTTTTCGGCCTTGCATTTTTCATTTTCGGTTTTCAGTTTCGGCAAAAATGTCATTTCCGTACATCCCTACTAACAACCAGAATAAGTTCAACTTGCGGCCAATCATGTACCCTGAAATAAGAACCGTACACTTTTCAGCGCCTACCTGATCTCCATGTTAAAGCTAATTAATAGTCTTGCAAGAAGCTAGTCCTGGAAAATGACAGCTTATTGTGGGGCTTCCCAACTAAGACGGCATTACAGAAATTGAAAAATAAATAAATAATCAAATCCTCTTTACGTCTTTTAAAATTACAGGCCCGGTGAGTGAAAAGTAGGCTTACAGTTGTTTCATGTTTGAGATCTATGCATTTTGTTTAAATTATAGATGGTGTTGTGATGACAACGACCCCCACCCCCCCCCCCCCCCCCAAACGAACCAGCCCCACCCCCCAATCATCATGTTAAAGGACCAGTGTGGATTATTTAGTGCCATCTAGTGGTGAACTAATAGAATGCAACAGCGCGCTAGGGTACCTCAGAAAGACCACATTTCAAAAGCCAACCACCAATTACTACCAATTATTATTATTTGGAGCGAGCGAGCAGGAGCAGCGAGCAATAGTGGGTAGCAATAACTCACTGAAGTGGCTATTAAGAGCAATTAGCGGGAGCAGCTAGCAAGAGCAAACCAGAGGGAGACAAGCGGAGCCCATATCTCTCAGCGGGACTCGGCGATGACCACCTGCAGGCTCCAGCTGTTGAGGGTAAGCAGCAGTCAACCCATTGGGTCCGACACTAGCTACGTTCTTCTCCTTCGGGTACCCATAGCAGAAAGATGTCAGCCTCCTCTAAGGCGCAGCACAACCTATGTGCAGTAATATAATTAGCGATTACTAGCCCCTACGATTATATAAAAACATGATGTGATAGAACTTTTTTTTTTTGCATATTATTGAAATTATAAGTGGGTTTTTAAAATGAATGAATGATTAGTTCACCCCTATATGGCGCTAAATAATACGCATTGTCCCTTTAAACAAGTACGTAAGTGTATCAGGATAGCCCAAGAGAATGAACACTCCCACCCACTGACCATGTACACAAAGCTACCTTTATCATCAATCAATTTGACAGGGGTATCCACAGAGCACAGCCTTCCAGCTACTTGTCTCTCCCTTTCTGGACTCCACCTGCCCTATACAGCCCCTCACCCACAATTTATCAAATCCTCAGTCTGTGACTGAAAACACCAGTGCCATACTGCAGTAAAACTAACACAATGAAGGAAATAGAAAACAGGGAGACCAAAATGAAAAGGAAACCCAAAGGCAATGCCAGTGACTATCCATGCAGAATGAAAAGAAAAATGAAGGTGAAGTCTTTGAAACTCAAAAAGTAGTCATGAACAAGGTATTCTCTGTTCACATTGTTGCATTGTTATAGTCAAATTAGAAAACACAATTTTTACAGAAATGAAGGCTGTGAGGCTGAATGAAAACTGTGGAATTATATTGAATGGCATGGATTTTGAATGCTGCAGAATGACCTGGAAAGAGCTAAACAGTTGAAAGTTAGAATGGTTTGAATCTGTGAATAAATGAAGAAATTATAGCAGAAACACCAAGAATGGTGTAAGGTGTGAAGAATCAAATAGGGAATGGCCTAATAATCATCCCTAAAGTGAAATGAAACAGTTGAGTTGAATGTTTTGAATGTTGAATCTGCCCATTAGGAATGAATAGTGGTAATAGAATGGAATGAATATTTGGAATATGTTAAAATTGGAATGACAAGAATCGGATGAATTATGTGGGAGTAGATAGATGCCAAAAAAAATGGGTGGAATAATATTAATAAGTTTAAAGTATAGGAGTAACATGTGTGAAGACCACAGCCTTCACACAATTAGCGTGCCACTACTATGTCAGTAAATGTTGACAAAAACACTGTTTTTTGTTTGTTTGATGAGTCATGAGGGGTGAGTGGCAGAGCACAAACTGAGTGGGGGAAAAAAATGCTGATCACAACACAAATTGTACAAATACAGTGGAGTAGTGATCAGAATAACTAATAACAATTTAGCAATTGCTTCCTTTCCGTCTTATATTGGTTTGACTGAAGATTGCATAAAGGATTTTAATTTTGTGTTGTGTAATGCCCTTGACTCCGTAGCACCAAACGTATTCACTACCACCAGTAGATGACATAATTGCCCCATTGTACACGAAATAAACAGTTTCAGAGTCCTAGCGAGTAATGGCTGCATTTTTATGCTGCCTACATCTTTCTACTATTGGTTAAAAAAGAACGGAAAAAGGCAGAAAGAGTCTATTCTGTGATTTGGCAGTCTTGACAGTCTTCCCTCGTTTATCGCGGGTTCAACTTTCGCGGCCTCGTTGTTTTGCGGATTTTTATACAGCATGCTTTTTTTTACAGCATGCTTTTTGGGTTGTTTTTTTACAGTGTATGCACGCGCCGTCTGTTGCCGCTGGCAGTCCCGGTCAAAATGGGTTTACATGTTCTGCCTCGTATATTCATATCATGTATTGGCCTACTGTATTTAAATAAAAGATACAATATGTGAGAAAATGCCTATGGGAGAAAAGTGCATCACCAAAGTGGTGTTTTCCTGCATTCGCCCCTGTATGAGAAATTCTAGATCATTCTGCTCTCCAAGCACCTGCCCCTCCCAACCTGAGAAAACGAGCTGTTGGCACTGTTTGACGTCATTGGGTGCGGCCTCACCCCCGCACCGCCGCTGCGATTCGATTCACACTTCACATTGATTTTCAATTCAGTTAAGGATTTCATGCAGTACCAATTTTACTAGGGATGTTCCGATTGGGGTTTTATGCTGCTGATACCAATACCGATCATCCATGAGTAAGATCGGCCGATACCTATCACATTGATTTTTTTCAATGTATTTATCATGAGTGCTATATTATCTGAAAAAATTAAACCGATAACAGACAATTAATACAAAACCCTTGCTGGTACAACAGACTTAATAGTGCAAAAAGTCAAATAAATAATATGCCACGTAAACATTGAATGGATCACAATATATGGTAAAAAATAATAATAATAAAGTCACATGCAGGCTTCATTCAAATAAACTATTCAATAAGTTCCTAAATTGAAACTACCCGGGAACTTGGCTTAGTCCCTTGTGCATAGATTAACAATCTTGTGCAAATAAATAAAAGGCTACTGTAAAGCAAGTCTGTTGCTTACCATGAAAAGTAAAGAAACATTTTAGAACAATTGGTAACATTAATGTTGTCTGACAGAACTTCAACAAGAAACAGCACAAGTGAAATTAAAGTGTATTTTTTTTAAACAAGGAAAAAATATTCAGCAGCATTTGCATAGGCTAAGTTGCCTATGGCATGTTAGCCAACACTGTGGAAAGATTTTTTTTTAATAAAGAGGAGCATCTCTGCATTTTCAGGCACGAGTCTATTCCTGCGTTCATCCACAATGTTGGATGCAGAGCTAAAAAGGCGCTCACTTTCTACACTTGTGCAGGGTGCTACTCTAGAAAGGTCTGGAAAGCGTTCTTTGTTAGTTTTCCAATACTCCAGTGGTGATGCATGCCGAGAGATGGGTGGCTCTGAGAGGTAGATGATCATCTCCGATGGAGCTACACGGTCTGTGTTAGCCTTCTGCTGGGTTTCTTCTGCTAGAATCTCACCAACCATTGAAGACAAGGATCCAGGACGCAACACTTTCTTTGCTAGCTGGCCTGTGTTCTCCTCTTCAGGTTCTTGGTTTGCGACCCATAAGTGGCGTTTGTCATCATACCAAGAAGCAGTCCGTGCGTTTTGGTCTTGAGTGCTTCAGAGTAAAATCTGTCTTTGTACCTTCAATGAGGAAATCACATTAATTTGATATGAAACTCAATGTTGCAGAATGATTGAGAAATAAGACATTTAACTATGAATAAATCAATAGCTTTGTACCTTAATCATTACTTTTCAGGAGACCAATAGAAAAACGTTTGTGCTTCATCAAAGAGAGTAGGACATTTTCCATACTTTGCAATTAGTCAATTAAAATGTGAGGACTGAGCAATTGTATATTTGTCGGGGGGAACCCTAACATATAAAACATTTTTTTAATATATTATTAACATTTTGATATAGAAGGTATCAGGCCAATGTCAGTGATATGTAAATATTTTTTTCCCATTGTTATATTGTTGATCATTTTCTCACCTTGGATCTACAATGGTTGCCACACTGTAGAGAGACTAATTTTCAATGTCAGCAAATCTTTTGGTGACAGCTTAAAGCAAAGTGGACTTGGTTGTCTTAACACCGTGATCTACTGCAGTGTCTTTGGAAAAGAGATGCTTTAAAACCATCACAGAGGGTATCACATCAGCGGCTGATGAAGTTGATGAGCATATTTCCTTGGTCAGTTCATCAAAAATGTTCCAGGAGGTTTGTTATATTTTCAATCAATCCCCACTGTGAGGACGTAAAGGTAGCAGGTAGTTTAGATGTTTCTGGGGTTGGTGAAGGACTCTGGTTGGTGGCCCGGTGGGTGGTGTCTGGTCGGTGCTGGATTTCACTTTCCTTTCTTTTCTTTGGTCTTCCATGGGTCTCCTGACGGCCTCACGACTCTGGTTAATAGGTTTTAGGTGAACTAATGAATACACACACACTCACACACACGCACACACGCACACACACATACTCACCCACATACAAAGTAAAATAAAATAAAAAATATATATTTTTTTTTAATAAATAAATAATAATAATAATAATAAATAAATAAAGAGAGCAATGATGATGACATGTCAAATCGGTAAAATTACCGAATGAACAATACTGAGCTCTAACGGAGGGGAAAAAAAGGTAGCAGGTAGTTTTGTCATCCAATGCCCGGTTTTGCTCAAGGAGACTGTGGAGCATATAGTAGGCGCTATTCCACCTAGTGCTGACATCTTCTTGTAGTCTTTTGGTGGGCTGGCCGATTTGTTTCTCTACACTCTGAAGTATTGCATATGCTAAGGGGGAATGCCGGAAGTGACCCACGATATGTCTCCCTGTGGCAATAATATCACTTATACTGCGCTGTGAAAGCACTGCATCGTGCACGGCCAGCTGCAGGGTGTGTGCCATACAACCCAAACGTCGTAACTCATTATCTGTCATAGCTTTCACATGTTTCGGGCATTATCTCTCAATATCACGTGTGCTTTGTTTTTCGGAATATGCCATGTTTCAAACATTGTCATAAAAGCTGATGCTATAGCAACGGCAGTATGCAAGCCAGAAAACTCCCGGCGGGCATGCAGAACAGCTTTGTGAAAGTGGAAATCTGAATCAATCCAGTGAGCTGTTAGACTCAACATCGACACAGGACTGACATCCAAGCTCCATATAGCAATTGTAAAACTTACACTCAATGATAGGCCTTCTTTAAGGAGATGTTCAATTTGACAGTACACGCTCTGGTGTAAGTTATAGTGTAATATGACTTATTTACTATTTACTATTTAGAGCAGCAATATGCACAGTAAATGATCACGATTCTACTTTTGGCTCCAATGTGACGCAGAATTTTAGTTAAGATAAGCCATTTAAAACTACTGCAAACCCCCCCATTAATTTCTTTTAATGCACCACATACGCTCACTGACATGCCTGGGAGGCGGGTGGATCGGAGCATGGGGATATCATTTCCCTCTGCTCCGGTTCACCTGCCCCCAATTTTAATGCACCACACACACACACTTATGTATATACACTGGGTGGGGTCACACTCAAGGTTTAGGGGTAGAGTTCGCCAGTCGGCGAGCTGGCGAACTCAGTAACAGGGTTAGTCTGTCACTTAGAACGTTGGGGTGACGACCGGGGCCTCTCCCCACTGGGCCTGGGGTTCGGAGGTGCCGCCCGTCCTCCGGTGCCCCCGTCTGCCCGTCTGCCCTTCTGCCCCCGGTGTTCCGTCCGTCCGCGTGGTGGGGGGTGGGGTGGGCGCAGATGCCCTACCGCTCCGCTGCCCGGCCCCTCTTCGGCGCCGGGGCCTGGGTGCGGGGTGTCCCCGGGGTCTGGGGGTCGGGGGCTGGGGGGCTGCCGGTTGGTGGGGGTGGGGGCGGGGCGGCTTGGTTGGGAGGGTGGTGGTGGTGGTGGGGGTGCTGGGGTGGGGGGGGGGGTGTCTGGGTATTTGGGGACCTGGGGGCGGCTGGGGCTGGGTTGGGGTGGATGGCGGGGTGGGTGGGGTGCGGGGGGGGGGGGGGTGCCTGGCGGGCCTGCAGTGCCCCGTCCTGCTGCGTTGGGTTGGGGGCGCGGGCCGCGTTGGGGTGGGGGGCACTCCTGCTCCTGGGTTTGCTCTCCGGCCGGTGGCCCCTGCGGGGCCCGGGGGTCGTCCTTTGGCGCTGCCGCGGCCTAGGGGGCCCTGAGGTGTTGCGCTTGCTCTGTCCTGGCAGGGGTCAACGGCTCCCCTCTTTGGTGGAGATTTTCATGCATGCCAGATCCACCACACCAGCATCTATCGCAACTCAGACACAATCTGCTTCTCCCTCAGGTCATTGAATCGGTGGATGCTGGTGTCTGGGATCTCACTCTGCTTCGTCTGTCCTTCCTACCTTTCCTCAGTCTTTCCTTTGGGCCCTTGAGGTCTCCCTGATTTGTTGGAGTTTGGATGTCTCTGGGGTTGGTGAAGGACTCTGGTTGGTGGCCCGGTGGGTGATGTCTGGTCGGTGCTGGACTTCACTTTCCTTTCTTTTCTTTGGTCCTTCTTCGGGTCTCCTGACAGCCCCACGACTCTGGCTGGATTTTGGTTTGTGTGAACGGTATGGGATTTTTTTTTTTTTTACACGCACGCACAAACGCACACCCACATACCAAAAAATAAAAATAAAAATAAAATAAAAAAAATAAAAAAAAATAAAAAGGAGAACAATGATGATGACATGTCAAATGATCAATACTGAGCTCTCCAAAAAAAATAAAAAATAAAACTACTGCAAAAAGAAAAGCTTTTCCATAGTGCATCAGTGCTTGCATTAAAACGCAGCCCATTTTTCAAGTTATATAGCAATCAGCAGCTCGGAGCAGCTCATGCTTGAGCTGTTTCCTTTCTTTGCAAGGACTGGGCTCCTTTTGGGATATTTTGAATAACAGAAGGGCACATTTGAACAACGCTCACATGAAGTTTTGAACAAGTGCCTAGGGCACATTAATTTACCGGAAAAAGCCATTTTAAAAGTATCGATACATGGTTTTATGAATCGATATTGAGCTATGAAAAGCAATATCGATATATCTATATATATACAGTATATATATATATATATATTTTTTTTTTTTTAAACCCATCCTTACTTGTCATATGTATTTGTGCTCCCAATAATTTAATTTGTGTCATATTTAACATATTTATGTCGTTCTATGATTTAAAAAAATAAATAAATAATTAAACAAACCGTAACTTCAGGTTGTGTGTAAAATAATGACATCCAGGACGATTCCGTGTACAAGTTGCATTGCTTATCTGAGGACTGCTTGTGCAATTACGAATTTATATGTTTTGGTTGGGGCCGGCTGATTAATTGGTCCAACATTACAATTTTTTTTTTTTACTTTCCAAAATCGTCTCGCGGGCCAGATTAAACCCATTTGCTAGCCTGATCCGGCCCGCAGGCTGTATGTTTGACATTCCTGATCTAGTGGTTAGCATGCTTGCCTTGTAAGCAGCAGGCTCTGGTTCGCAACCCTCTCATGGTTGCCCTTCTTTTCATTCTTTCTTCTCTCTTCTCCCGTCCTCCACTACGATTTCTTGCGGCAAGGGACCGTTTTGTTTCAAATGTTTATTGAAGAATTAAACATCCATCCAATTTCCACATGTAAAGAAGACACGGACACGGATGTACTACAACTGCTGGCCGGTCTTGCAGCGCTCCTTGGCAGCTGGGCAGCTTGGACGAGGGGGGTGCGGCAACCACACGGAGAGAGACGGGGTTTTACTGAACCGGGCGTTTTACTTCCGCATTAGAAAAATAGCCAGCGAAATACCTAATATTTCATTAAAAAATTATCGCCATGGTGTCAAAGGTAAGATTTAATCATTTTATGCCTATAGTTAACTGTGGAAGGGCTTAAAATTCCATGGTTTAATCACTTTAAGTTTTACTTAATTTTGTGGGCGATGTGTGCAGAACCTCGCTTTCTTTTTCTTTTTTAAAACTGACTTTCGGAAGACATCATTAACGGGACACGGCAGCCCCATAGGGAGAGGCAGGGTTTTAGTGAAAAGTAGCAACCAAAATAACTTCTATTTCATAAGAAATTGCATTGCCATTGTGCCAACAGGAAAGTATAGTCATATAAATGCCTATAGTTAACTGGGTAAGGGTTAAAATACCGTGATACAGACCCTTTAATAAAAAAAAAGAACTCTACTTATTTGATACAGTTGCAATGCCAAGCGCAGACAACCTCCAATAACTCCCGCTGTTCAACTCAGTTTTTTACTCAAAAGATTCAGCTCATTAGGAACAAGTTTAAGGATGCAATGCCTACAACCCAGTTAAGTCCTGCAATAACAACCATTAATATGAACGTTTAGGCAGATACTGGTCTGACTACTCTCTCGCAACTTAATTATCACTTGAAAGCCTTACACAACTCATTAGTGCGGCAAAACAGACGGCATGCTTGACCTTCTTCCTGCGAAACTCCATTTCCAATTCTAGGACCTTCCATTTTAAATAGTAAATACTAACTTATCGCTCTTGACTGGCTCTGTACCCGCAGCTTTTAAGACCGCGCTCATTCAACCTTTGCTTAAGCAATCCGACTTCAACCAGGCGAACCTCTATAATAATAGGTCAATGTAAAATATCCCAATTATCTTGAAAATATCTTTAAATAGTGGTCACGCAACATCTTAATGATGAAATGGCTGCTATTTGGACTTTTTAGTCTGGATTCACAGCCAATCACTATGGACTTCGACACCTCATCAGTGCTATTATTACTCAATCTCAGCACTGCCTTTAACTTTTTTTCAATTTCAAAGTATTACACGGCTTAGCACCTTCTTATCTTGTTGACTTAGTGGTACCATACGTTCCTTTCAGAATCCTTTGTGATCCAGAGAGCCAAAATTAAGTCTGCAGGTTTAAAAGTGTTCTCAATTCGGGCACCAGTGCTCTGGAACACTCTGCGTAAAAATGGGCACATCTCAGTTTTCGTGGCGGGGCAAGTGGCAGCAGTTCCCTAGCCCTGGTCTAACGTGTTTGTGAATGTGGTAGACGCTTCGCCTCTCTAGGCGTTCCAGCCTGTCGAACTGCCGCAGCCATCAGTGCATCGCCAATTTGGTCACAAAAAGTAGACTAAATTCTAGATTGCCTAAAAAGAAGTCTATTTTGCAGCACAGGTGATTCAACATGCCGCTGATCGGTGGATGTCATTCATTCATAAACTTGACAAGAGCTTTGGGCAGTCCCTCTGAATCATTGTGGAAATCAATTTATTGACTGGATTGTGATCATTATCATCCTAAATATATTTTTAATACAGCAACGCGGTACAATAATGAGTAGGGCCCGCCGATTAATCGGCCACCGATTTTAACTGGCCGATTATTGCCCTTCAAACATCTGCCAAAACTATCGGCCATTTGGACCAAATGGCTGATTATTTTCCCCTTAAAACGTTATAATTGAAGAAAACCGAAGTTTCTGACGCTGTGAAAGTACCCTGAATGCACCATTTTGCTTGCGTAGCATTAGTAACTAGCAAGTGTGGAGCGTATGTATTCTGATTATTCTGTTGTCCCTAAGCGTCCTTTAAGCTGTTTAATGACACCTAAGTTGGAGTTAACTGTAAAACTAAACACACGCCGATAAGAATAACATCAACTGTATATTTAAATACAAAACGTGCTTCATTTTTTAAAACATCGCTAGCCTAGTGCTAATGCTAAAAGCGAAGGGAGGATCCCATTCATGGGGAGTGAGGGGATAAGGGGTGGACATTCGGCCACAGGCAATGTCAGTCCAGTAATTTTGTGTTTTCTGTCTGCAGATTTGTCACAACCTGCATCATAATTGTTCAACTGCATCGTTGTTTAATTCTTCAATATGTGAAACAAATTATAAACAACAAAGTATTGTCACTCTTACTGTTACACTAAGAGTATGTTAGCAGTATGACAGTGCAACATATATGAAACCAAGCTCATGTCTGAGATACACATGGCATAAAGCAATTTTGTTTAAAAGTTGATTTTTAATCAGTACACTATTCAGCTACATTGAGTATCAATCTGGCTTTGTTTGGCTTCGACTGGCTCACAATCAAAGGCAGTATTAGTCGTCAGCATGGGACATGCTTGAGAACAAAACAAAATGAAAAGACATTGGGGGGAAAGTGGGAGAGCAATAGCTGGCGTGGCAGGTGTCATTATTAATTTATCTGCCCGTGAAAGGCATTGTATTCATTTTCTGGTAAGAGCACATTTCAGTCCTTAATTTGGGAGCATACAATCTTACAATGTAGAAGCCCTGAAACCTTTGCGTGAGAGAGAGGGTAAAAAAAGGTCATAGACTGCTGTCCTTTATCTCTCCTTGGATTCTCTTTATCCTCTTCTTTCATATGCTCTATGCAACCCTTTTACTGTAGTGGGCTCTTACTGTAGTTGCCATAAATTGCAGATATGACCTTGCCAACAACACACATAGGCACACTGCAACGTCCCTGCTGAGCAAATTTCTCTAACCACTCTCTCAAGTGGCAGGTGACATTGTAATCCAGGCAGGACAAAGCCTGTAACTTTTTTTTGTCCCAGATCCAAGTCATTGGGATGATACGTAAAGAGAAAAAGAGAAAGGGAAAATCTTTACACAACAAGTACATACAGTACAATAAGCCAATGCCACAAGCCCTAGGTGGGAGTAAGTCATTGTTTTGCAAATCACAAGTCTCAAGTATTTGCCTTCAAGTCCCGAGTCAAGACTGACAAGTCTCATGTCTATTCACAAGTCCTACACTTTGAGTTTCAAGTCCTTTCGAGTCATTTTAACATTGTAGCGTATATATTTCAGGTGACCATCAAACCAAAGTAGTAGTCAGGGAGTGAACCTGGAGTGGTGCAACCGATTTTGTTTGCAATGTGTTACCAGTGAGTTTAAAGTCTCATTAACTACGCAGCTAGCAACGATAATTAGCTGATAAATTGACATTAGCTTATTTACCGTTCTTTGTGCAACTTTAGATGTTGAACGAAGTTTTGAAGTTGTTGCCTCTCCTTTAGGGATCTAATATTGGACATTTTTGTTGGCCACCTCATAGTTTTTGTACCCAAACAACTAGTGGTGCAACAAGTCATGGATCGGATCATGGATGGGATTGTTTTTAAGATCAGCAAAAACTCAAATGAAATCAGATAAATACAACTTTGTCTTCATTTATTTTATAAAAAGCTTTTGCCCATTACATTTAAAAAATATATATATCAACTCAAAATGTCTAATATGGCAGTGAGGATTTAGGAAAACAACTTTAAGTGCAATATAAGGCAAGATACATAATTATTTTATACATGGTCCATGTATAAAATAAAAAGGTATACTGCCTTGCGTTATCTTGCATCTGTGTTCCTAAAATCCAAATGACCATATTGGACATTTTGAGTTAAATGTTGTTGTTTTTTTAAGCTAGTCTTTTACATAATAATTATAAATGAAGACAAAGTTCCATTTATCTTTTTTTTTTCAAATGATGAAAAATACCTCTAAGTGCTATTTAAGGCACATTCTCTTCGTTTAAACATGGAGTGTGAATTACAAAGTAGCATAGGTCCACAATATTGAAAACTCAATAAAGAAAAGCAAGCAAGCCAAGCAACAACTACTGTAAAATACTGTTGCCAGCCAGGTACCCAATGCCGGAGACTTATACCGTATCATACAAAGACGGCGTGATTAACTTGCGTTTTTTTCGCATCCTAAGTTTGTTATTGAATATACTTTTGGGGTTGCATTATAATAATGGTGGTAGAAAACATGTAGTTTCAATAAAAACGTCAATAATGCAAGCCGAAATGTCAAGCTGGCATTCACGCCGCCATGCAGGCCGACTTCTAAGTATAAAATCCCACCAAGGCTGTTGCATTATTGTCAATGTATTATTTGGTCAGCTTTATTTTGAAGTTAGCCTTAGCGTATGCGGTGTGTGTTTGCGGCTTCCCTGACATGTCTGAATGGCGTGTGCTAGCCCAGCTTGCACACGTACACACACGCACACACGCGCACACACAGAGACGGAACGTTAACATACATTTTAATCTTTCTTTCATTGCTAGCCTAGCGCTAATGCTAAACGCGAAGGGAGGATCCTATTCAAATGCTAACAGCATTGACTTTGGTAGTGTTTTTTCTTCAAATGACGAATATTGACACACAAATGCTGTGGGAACACATAACCACAAGTAAAGATAACACTACACTACGCAAAGGCACAAATTCTTCCCAATGTGTGAAAAACTAGTTACTTTTGCAACTTTCTTCTGTGGTCACTTTAATGCTAAATTCACACCAAAACCGAAAAGGCGATCCTTTGCTAGTGTTTCACCGCATAGTTTTTTGGAACGATTGCCGCTCATATTCGTGCATCTTCGCACACCGGAGAGGAGGAGGCGTGTCACTTGGTGAACAACAACTGTAGAGCACTTTAGCAAGGCAACAAAAACAGACAAACACTTACACTTCTTTCCTGGGACTATACAGCCGGGGCACTATTGTCTCCAGCAGCACCTTTTTTGAGGTACGTGATAGCACTTCCGCTTTTTTTGTGGCAATCCGGTGTCCGGCATTTGCCCTAAATAATTTTGGCATGGATGATAAACACTGCTGCTACCTCGGTACAGTTCAACTGCAAGTAAATACACTTACCAGCACTTGTATGCTATTGTATGCTCACCATTCAGTCCTGGCTGGCCGTGTTGTTGCGCTCTGGTTGACAACAGACAGGACGCTGTGTGTGACATAGCCAGTACTCGAAACTGATTGGCTACCGCTAGGCGAAACATGAAAAAAGTTTTTAAAAACTAGTTTTACTTTCGTCACGAATGTGCGGATTTCGCTGCGCCGCACCGCATCCCAAGATTAAGATCAAGATTGCTTCATTAGGCCATTTGTATAAACACAAAATTGTTGCGGCATTACAATACAATGTGTACCCCAATCCCAATAGCCTGGCCACTGAGGGGAAAAAGCTCTGTCATAAGTGTGTACGCCATGGATGCAGGGCACCACACTGCCCCCAAGAGGCCAAAACGCACAGGAACAGTCAGTATTTGTTCTTACTGTTTTTTCAGTTGCTATTAAATTAGTTTATTCTTTTTTTATTTCACTTTCTTGTTGTTTTATTTTGTCATTGTCCTTTCAAGTTATATTTAAAGTTGATATTTCAAGGATTCATAGACTTCTCAAAATTCAAGGATTTTTTTTAACACACATTTCCACATGACAAGGCACGAAATACAATCCCCGAGGTCCCAGGTTAGCCCAGTAAGTCCCAAGACTTGTGAAAATAACACAAGATAATAATATATAAAAGGAATGGTTAATGCTTTACAGCAGTTGTAAACAAGTAAGAATGGTTTTATTATTGACATAAATCTATACAATAACCTTGTATACGTCATGAAATTTGTTGATAAGGTCATACTATGGACTTGCCATTCAAGGCAGAGAATCTAAATAGCGAAAGCTTGTGCATCCAGCATGTGACATCCATTGAAAATGAATTGGGGGGTGTCGGGGTGGAATTTTATGCATAATATATATATTTTAAATAATCTGCAGATTTATAAGTAATCAGTATTTTTTCTGCCAAAATTCAGTATCGGCATCAGCCTCAAAAAATGGATATCGGTCGGGCCCTAGGATTTACTGCACATTTTAAAGAAACACATGACTCAAAATTCCTTTTCCTTCATTCTATGAGTCAGTGTGTATGAACATTAAAAATGCAAATATCAATGGCATCTGAGTCCCTGAAAAAAGGTTTAAGCTGATTAAGTATCAAAATGATGGTATCCTGTATGTTGCCAAATTGGACATTTTTGTGCAGTCCACGTCATTGCTGTGACGCATGTGCCTACATAGCACTGTCCATTTTGGACTTGTTTACTGGTCTATTGTGCTATAAAAATGCCGTATGGCATTGTTAAGTATTACCATAATTTAGATGCCATCTCAGGTTTGATGTTCTTCCTTCAAGAAAAAAAAAACGCAGAAAAGCCGTTATTTAGTTAACCCGTTAGTTATTTTTTGTTTTTCGTTTTGCCAAGTGGGATCGTAATGGTAATGATGAAGCAACAAGTTCTGTTGATGTGCTGTGTTGTCATCAGCTTCAAAAATGGCATGTGTGCTTAATCATTGACATTGTATTAAAAAAAAAAAAGCAAGCAATTTTTAACTCTCAATATTGGATAATAATTTGTAAAAATAAATAAATAAAATACACACACACTAATAGTATAAAAAAAAAAATTCATGTGGTATTGACCAAATTCTGATGTGAAGGATCGGCACAAGGGCATCGATATACAGGGCCAGTGCTGGTTCTGGTAGGGCCGGCATAATTTGGCTGCAGGTGGCCCTACAGCGGCCGTGAAACCGTGCAGATTACTTGGAACTTCTAAAATTCTTGTGCTTAATAATCAAGCGTCAATTTGCACCTTTATACAAGCTTAATCTTATTCAAGCTCATTATAAACAAGATTGCAGCCATGATGTCATTCTTCCCCAACACATTACCAGGGTCCACTAAGATGACAGTGCCATCTATGGGTGACATGTCATGTATGTTAATATACGTCACCACAGAAGGAACCAGGTCGCACTTTTGACAATTTGACAAATTTTTAGAGTGTAAGTAAACTTGCTATGTTCAACAAATGAACTAATTATGCTGTTATCACAGCAACACACATTTATTGTTCAATTACTCTCTGCAACATATTAAGTACAAATACAGTTTAATGCCAGACTACCACTTGTATATGACATGCTCCTGTCCATATTAAAAAGTTAAAGTTAAAGTACCACTTGATTGTCACACCCACCTGAGTGGGGCGAAATTTGTTCTCCGTATGTTTTTCTTTGGTTCCATCCGATTTTAAATCCATAAACGTCATGAGTACTCGCTAAACGTAGCTTTGTACTTGATAATGCTACTAGGGAATGCTAACCTAGCCAATGGTATTGTGAAGTGAGTTCGTTTCTAAGGTCTGCCTGCGTCTATGTTTGCAAACTCCCTTGCGTGTGCATTGTGGCCATCTGGGTTAATTTGACTCGGTTATTACACACTTTGGTGCCGTAAAACTAATAATAGTCTTCATGTCAAATGCCTGCACCCAACTGGGAGGATTGAGGAGTAAACAAACTTGGAGTTGCCGCTGTATCAGGAGGAGTGAGGTTTGGTCTATGCTATAGTAGAGACCGCCTTCCTGTTGCTGACGCACGTAGAGCCGCCATCTTACGTGTGTTTGGCTCCAATAAATTCATTAGAACTCTTATTTATTTAGCGATTTTGACGTGGATTGTTTTGATACAAACATAAGACATGCAGCGACGCTAATTTTCTCCCTTTTCAATTTAAAGAGACCACAAACAAATTTTTCCCCCAGCCCTATTTGGTGAGCTGGAACAGTGATCCTCAACCGCGGTCCTCGAGTACCCCTATCAAGCCTGTTTTCCATGTCTCCCACAGCCAACATAGGTGTTTCAAACGATCAGCTAATCATCAAGCTCTGCATGAAGCCTGATAACGATACTAGCTGTGTTGGCTGAGGGAGGCATTGAAAACAGGCTGGATAGGGGTACTCGAGGACCAGAGTTGAGAACATCTAGAAAGTCTATCACTCTGACTTGCACAATGTAAATTTTGAATTAAATGAGCAAACGTGTCCCTCGTCCCACAAATGTTTCGACCACGACTTTATTTAATTACACACTAGCATAATGTCACTATTATCCGTCCATCCATCCATCCATCCATCCATTTACTACTGCTTATCCGCGGTCGGGTTGCGGGGGCAGCAGCTTTAGGAGGGAAGCCGAGAAACCCTGCGGATGTCACCAGGTCGGATACATAAGGCAGAAATGAAGAGAAACTAGATGTTTTTTTTAAAGAGAGATATGCAGAGTACTGTAGTGATAGACTGGTAAGGTTTTTTTCAGGGCCTATACTAATTAATAGTCAAGGAGGTCGATATTTCAAGCCAATATTAATTTGCAGTAAAAGAGAAAATATTATATATATATAAAAAAAAAATTAATTTAAATTGCAGGGAGCTTCCCGAGCCATCACCATTTGTTAAACTCAATTAAAAACTAAGCAAATAGATAGCTCCCTAAGTTTTCTACAGTAAAAAAAAAAAGTTTTCCAAAATTTCAACACAATTTAAATTAAAAAAAAAATTAAAAGTGTATTCCCAGTGTCAGCATCATCTTTCATAAAGTAAATTGGAAATGTAAATAAATACATAAATTAAAAGTTCCCTGTATCTTACTGAGCGACAAATGCATAGGAATGTAGCTAATTTGGGGTTTTCCTCAGGGTTCGTAAAACGTTTCAAAAGATCTTCGCAGACAGTTAAAAATGGTCTGAACATGTTCAAAATTTCAAAAAGTTTGCAAGCATTCACCGCTCAATGAGATGCCAGCTTTATCGGCCTTCAGAGTCATAAAAAGGTCGATGCCGATATTTGTCAAAATGTCAAATATCTGCACCGATAATCGGCCCATCCAATAACTATTCTATCCCTAATGCAGAGTTTATCAAAATGTGTCCCTGGGAGATATCATAACATTATTGCCACTTATATTGTATTTTTTTTATGTAATCAAATATAGTAGAAATAGAGTAGAAATAGTTGTACTGCAAAAAAAAAACACACACACACACACAGAAAAGTAGATTTGGGGTTGATCATGTCCTGAAGCAAGGGTTAACTACAGACTAAAGAGGATTAAAAGCATGTGTTTCAACCTTAGAACCAAGAGCACAGTAGTTTCTATTCATGTTGTATTTTCGTCCCCAGAACGTTAAATGACATTCATTGAACATTTTAGGCAGTGTGTGTCAGAGAAGCTCCAGAATCCAGAGCCGGTCTCCTCTCTGGATCCAAACAGTCGAATTGGTACGGTTTAACTTCAGCGATTTGATCTCAAAGTCCGTTTGGATTAGGAACTACTACTTAATTTGTCAGGCAAGAGCTCCATTAAAGAGATTTATCATGCGTCAAAACAAACCCCAACAGTTGACAGACAATTAAACCAGTGGCTACTGCAATCTACCAGTTTTTAAATATTCACCTGAAAATGCTCAGAAGGGCAGTCTTCCTCACAGATGACAAATCGTCAGGCAACCAAAGGCAAATCGAGGAAAGACTTTTCATGTGAGACGCAGAACTAGCCTAATATAACTGACTAAGTGGTGTAAAAATACATTCAAAGCAGCTAGTTCGAGACTTGAGTGAGTCAAGACCCTAATCTCTTTATTTAAGCTTCACCTTAGGTGTCATGTCAGACGAAGGCGCAAATATCACCCGCATGCGGACTCTACTTGGGTGAGAACATCATATAAACCCGGCTACAGCCGCATCCAATCAAACCGTTCGTGAGCAACAACAAGTGCTGGAAGGATGAAAACTGTTACCTTACCTTGCCCCATCAACAGGATGGCCATCCCGACCAGCATAGCCCAATACATTGCTTGTGTCATCCTTATTGATCTGTTTGTCTTATGTGTGATTTCTAAAAATCCTATAAAGTGTTTTTTTCCCCCACGTCCTCCTGTTACAGGATAGATAATCCACGGACACGACGCTCTAAATCTCCTTCAACTATGAGGTTATTGGTAGCTGCGCTGCAAACAAGTTGGCGTGCATAAACTCAAGCTTTTCCGATCCTAGCTTGTCAAAGTAAAACGCACGATGTGGTATGAGGCGGTTACGACATAAATTGCTGCCACCTTCTCCTCACTTCCTAGATATACATTGGTAGCTTGATGATCTAACTCTTGTACTATTACCTGAACAGGCACTGCAGTGTGGTTCAGATTTATCCTGAAGAAATTTGAATCACAGTGTTTCTTTTGAATTGAATGAATGAATACAATTTATTTTGATCAGTCATAAGAGAAAAAAAAATACAACACACAGGTCAGTCATAAAATAAATCATACAGGCCGAAAAGTTCACGCTTATTTTTGCCTACCCTTTTAACAAAATCAGACCACACAAAACGATTAACTCAAATATCACACATAAATTATACTAAAATTAACAAAAACAAGATCCAGACATCAACTTACATTTCATATTTTAAATAACTTTACTTTTAAACAAACGTTTAAAATTAAAAATGGTCTGACACCCTTTTAATTTATCATCAAGGTGATTCCATACTTTCACACCACTTATAGTAATACATTGATCTTTTAATTTAGTCCTAGATTTTATTCTTTCAAAATGTACCTTCCTTCGGAGATTGTGTCTATATTCTTTTATCTTAAACATATTCTTTATACGACTAGGGAACTGTTTATAATACAATTTATACATTCAAAGTGCAATTTTATAATTAACCAAGTCCTCAAATTTCAAAGCTCTTAACTTAATAAATAACCCGTTCGATGGTTTTCTACTATTTGACTTTGTTATTATCCTTATAGCTCTCTTTTGTAGGATAAATATTGACCCTGTATGTGTGGGATATGCATTCCCCCATATTTCCAAACAATATGTTATGATTGGCAAACCCAAATATACATAATACAAAATATACAAAGCATGATGTTTCAAAAGATCCTTCACATTATATAATATGGCAATTGATTTTGCTATCTTTGATTCAACATAATCTATATGCATTTTCCATCACAATTTGTGATCCAAAATAACACCTAAAAAGGTCATACCAAAACTCTTTCAATTTCCACTTCCCCTATTCTCAATTTAACTGTTGAATCCATTTTACGATTACCAAATATCATCAATTTTGTTTACTTGTATTTAAAGATAACTTATTCAGGTCAAACCATTTTTTAACCAATATTATTTCACATTCAACATTGGTAATCAAATAATTTAAGTAGGTCCCTGAACAGAAAAAAAGTTGCAATTAACAAATTTAGATACAAAACATACATCATTCAAATACAAAATAAATCATTTTGACCCAAGGATTGACTCTTGTGTGACTCCACATGCTACCTTTAAAGGCACAGAATTTAATTGTAATCTGGATTTTACAAAACTGTTTTTGTACAGTTGTAAATTATATTGTGTTTATTTATTTATTTTTAAAGATAGTATTTGTGTAGGTACTTTGCATATTACACTGTATTGTTACAATGAGGAAATAAAAATGTTAAACAACATTAAACGCAGTAATGTGAAACTACATACATTTTTATCACATTATATAGACGGTGTACATCGCTTTTTTTTCCCTACATTTTTTTAAATGTGCTGACTGAGCACCAACTACGAGGCCCGGAGAGAGTAACCAAGACATTCTGGTGAATTCTCGCAGGGCAGCTGCAGTATACAGGATATTTACTATACAGTAAATTATGTAGAGTAAATTTGACTCTATCTAGAGTAAATTTGACTCTATTTTGAGTGGGACCAAATAGACTGAGTTTAGAGTAATATTTACACTGGGAAGAGAGTAAAATAAAGAATTGACAATGCCAAAAAAAAAAAGTCACTGCAGGGTTGAGGAACCTTCAGGTTGGGGGACGGCAGAATTTACTGTGTAGTAAAGGTGTTATAGTAGTTGGTTCTTCATTTACACTGTGCGCTAGGTATAATTTTAGTTATTAGTTTTTCATGAATATGCCGATTTCGGCTTGTTCTTTTGTTGCACTTTAATGTGTAAGTAACTTTGTGTCAATAAAAAGTGTCGCAATTTCCTTGACTGTGAGTGGAGTATGTCAAACCACAAACTTTGAAAACTGCTCTTGTAAAATCCTTTTGTCCCTCAGTTTTACATATAATTGTATTTTGTTAACTGTTGTGAGAAAACATCTAATGATTTTGACCTGTGGTGCTCACAGAATGCCAAAGGGACGATGCATTTTGGGGGCACTGACATAGAAATTTGATTTTGACACATAGGTGAGCTGTTTTGGAAGAGATAGGAGCTTTTGCAGATGATCCAAAGAGTTTTGCAAAATCCGTCCGTCCGTCCGTCTTCTTCCGCTTATCCGGGGTCGGGTCGCGGGGGCAGCAGCTTTAGCAGGGAAGCCCAGACTTCCCTCTCCCCAGCCACTTCAGCCAGCTCATCCGACGGGACCCCAAGGCGTTCCCAGGACAGCCGAGAGACATAGTCTCTCCAGCGTGTCCTGGGTCGTCCCCGGGGCCTCCTGCCGGTAGGACATGCCCGGAACACCTCCCCAGAGAGGCGTCCAGGAGGCATCCGAACCAGATGCCCGAGCCACCTCAACTGGTTCCTCTCAACGTGGAGGAGCAGCGACTCGACGCTGAGTCCCTCTCGGATGACCGAGCTTCTCACCCTATCTCTAAGGGAGAGCCCGGCTACCCTGCGGAGGAAACTCATTTCGGCCGCTTGTATCCGGGATCTTGTTCTTTCGGTCACGACCCACAGCTCGTGACCATAGGTGAGGGTAGGAACGTAGATCGACCGGTAAATCGAGAGCTTTGCCTTTCGGCTCAGCTCCTTCTTCACCACAACGGACCGATACAGCGTCCGCATCACTGCAGACGCTGCACCGATCCGCCTGTCGATCTCCCGCTCTAACCTACCCTCACTCGTGAACAAGACCCCAAGATACTTGAACTCCTCCACTTGGGGCAGGACCTCCTCCCCGACCCGGAGAGGGCACTCCACCCTTTTCCGACTGAGGACCATGGTCTCGGATTTGGAGGTGCTGATCCTCATCCCAACCGCTTCACACTCGGCTGCGAACCGCTCCAGTGAGAGCTGGAGGTCACGGCTTGAAGAAGCCAACAGCACCACATCATCTGCAAAAAGCAGAGATGCAATGCTGAAGCCACCAAACCGGACCCCCTCAACGCCTCGGCTACGCCTAGAAATTCTGTCCATAAAAGTTATGAACAGAATCGGTGACAAAGGGCAACCTTGGCGGAGTCCAACCCTCACCGGAAACAAATTCGACTTACTGCCGGCAATGCGGACCAGACTCTGACATCGGTCGTACAGGGACCGAATGGCCCGTATCAGGGGGCTCGGTAACCCATACTCCCGAAGCACCCCCCACAGAACTCCCCGAGGTACACGGTCAAACGCCTTCTCCAAGTCCACAAAGCACATGTGGACTGGTTGGGCGAATTCCCACGCACCCTCGAGGATCCTGCTGAGGGTGTAGAGCTGGTCCACTGTTCCACGGCCGGGACGAAAACCACACTGCTCCTCCTGGATCCAAGATTCGACCTCCCGACGGACCCTCCTCTCCAGCACCCCTGAATAGACCTTACCTGGGAGGCTGAGGAGTGTGATCCCTCTAAAGTTGGAACACACCCTCCGGTCCCCCTTCTTAAAAAGGGGAACCACCACCCCGGTCTGCCAATCCAGAGGCACCGTCCCCGATGTCCACGCGATGCTGCAGAGACGTGTCAACCACGACAGCCCCACAACATCCAGAGCCTTCAGGAACTCCGGGCGGATCTCATCCACCCCCGAGGCCCTGCCACCGAGAAGCTTTCCAACCACCTCGGCGACTTCGACCCCAGAGATAGGGGAGCCCACTTCAGAGTCCCCAGACCCTGCTTCCTCAAAGGAAGGCGTGTTGGTGCAATTGAGGAGGTCTTCGAAGTACTCTCCCCACCGGTTTACGACGTCCCGAGTCGAGGTCAACAGCACTCCGTCTCCACTATACACAGTGTTAACGGTGCACTGCTTTCCTCTCCTGAGACGCCGGATGGTGGACCAGAATTTCCTCGAAGCCGTCCGTTTTGCAAAATCATCCAAGTTATTTTTGGCAAAAGAACTAAGTGAATGCAGATGAGCCAAAGAAATTGAGAAGGATCTTTTCAGTTGTGACTGTACTGACTCTTTGTTTGGGAAAGGAACTTGGAGTAAAGCATGTGAGAACAGTTTCGGGATAGATATGTGCTTTTGCTAATGAACAGATAGGTTGTGCACAAATGTAAGTCTGTTTGGCCATTTTCAAAACTGCAAGCTCAGTTTTGAAAATGCCATGTCAGTTTCAAGAAATGTGCCAAACCTATGGAGAAAAACTGTAAATGATTATGTCCAAGTTTCTGCTGCTTCCAGCATTATCAACAGCTTATGCACTTTGAGATTGTTGAAATATAAAGTGCATTACAAATAAAATGTATTATTATTATTATTATTATTATTATTATTATTATTATTACGTTGTGTTGATTCATCATCATCATCACTGCTCCTGCATTGGGGCTGGTGTCCCGTCCCGTTGCGTAGAGCCAACCAGGTGAGCCAGGCCCCTCCAATACCTGCGGTCTTGTGCCAGCAGATCTGTATCCTTCATGGTAACTCCGTGCTGTTGGAGGTCGTCCACTATGATGTCTAGCCATCGGGTGCAGGGCTTTCCTCGGGGTCGTCTCCAGCCTGCAGCCTTTGGGTCAAACTCCAGAATGGCTCTTGTCGGGTGGTCAGGGGGAAGGCGAAGAACATGGCCGAACCAGCGGATGCGGCGTTGTGCAACCAGGCGAGAGGGTCTAGGCTGGTTTGTGCGGGCTCTACGCGGTTCGTTGGAGATTCGCTGGGGCCACCTGATGTTCTCGATGGTTCTGAGAGCCCTACTGTCAAAGCCATCTATTCTTGCGGCTAAGGTCTTACTTAAGGGCCATGTTTCAAAGCCATAAAGGAGAATGGAGAGTATGGCGGTGTTATAGATTCGGTGCTTCGTCGTGCGTGAGATGGTTTGGTGCTGCCAGAGTGGTTTCCAAAGGGACTGAAGGGCAGAGGCTTCCAGGGCTCTCCTGCGGAGAATCTCTTGTTTAAGATTTCCGTTATCAGTCACCGTGCACCCCAAGTACACAAAGTTCTTCAGAGGCTCTACGGTGTCATTACCAAGTAGGATGGGTAGTGAATCAGGTCCCTCACCAACATGCATGAACTTGGTCTTGGTCCAGCTCACATGGAGACCAAGCTTTTCTGCCTCTTCACTGCATACACTCAAGGCGTCCCTCAGCTGGCTGTAGGAGGTGCTGAGCAGGATGGTGTCATCAGCGTATTCCAGGTCAGTTAGTTGGTATTTGCCAAGGGACACTCCAGGTACTCGCTCACAGACCCTGCACATCAAAGGTCTGGAGCAGCTACGCAGCCCTGGTGATCTTTGGAGGTGCGCCGAGGGCTTGTAGGATACTCCACAGTGATGAGTGGTGGACTGTATCAAATGTGGCCTTGAGGTCTAGGAATCCAATGTAGAGATGCTGGTCTCTCCGGAATTCATAGACCTTCTCAATTAGCAGACGAATGGCGGAGACATGATCAGATGAGGAGCGGTTTGGCATGAAGCCAGCCTGCTGAGGGCGGCAACCACTTCTAATGGCGGGTCAGCAAGATCTTTGTAAACAGCTTGCCAGGGATGGAGAGCAGAGTGATGCCTCTGTAGTTTCCACAGACAAGCCTGTCACCTTTGTGTTTCCAAAAGGGCAGGATCACCCCTTTGGTCCAGTCGCTGGGGAGGCGCTCTGTTTCCCTCACCTTGTTGAAGATGTGGGTCAGCCACTCGACAGTGCCATTACCACCCGGCTTTAAAATCTCGGCAGTTATGGAGCAAATTCCGGGGGCTTTGATGTTCAGGTTTTTCAGAGAGTCTCTGACCTCCTTGGGTTTTATGGGGTCCGTGTTACGGGCATGGTTGGGGGTTGTGTCTGCAGCAGCTGGGATTATGGAGGGAGCCAGGGTGGCGTTGTGCTGCAGTAGGAGGCAGAAGTGCTCTTTTCAGCGTTGAAGGCAGTTTGTCTCTGTTGTGATGAGTTTGCCGTCAGAGTCTTTAACTTGATGTGGGGGCCATTGCGAGTTTGGCGGAGTAGATTGTAAACACAGCTCATGTTGTTATTGTTGGCTGCGGACTCTGGGTGTTCTGCCTCGGCTTGCCAGAACCGGTCCCTGTCCTCGGCAATCACCTCATTTCGCACGCGGTTAGTCGGCGGTACTATGTCAGGTCGCCCCGGAGTCGTGCCTCGGGCCGCTGTTCAATGATATTAAGCGTCCTCTCAGATATCCATGGCTTTTTGGGTGATGGTGAGCCCCTGAGAACCTTCTGGGCTGAATGAAGGACACTTTTTCTAAAGGTCTCCCAGTCGCTCATTTGGTCCAGAGCCAGGGGGTTGAAGGTGCGGCGGATAGAATTGCTGAAGTCCATTGCGTTGGGGTTTCTGAGGGCAAAGGAGTCGAGGCAACTGTGTTGATTAAAATGCATTATAATGGTTCTCCGTTAAATATTTTCACACCCCACAGCATTTTTGCATTCGCTCATTGTTTTTACATGCAAAATGTTTGAAGAAATTGACATAATATGGCAAGCATACGTATGTCTATACATTTCAATTAGATTTATTTCCCAGGTGAATTGTGACTTTTTCTAACAGAGGGACATGTGTGAAACTTTAGCTCAACCAATGATCAATCAGTTTTCTGAAATTGCTCAAAGTAAGTGAAGATAATTGCTGTGATGTGGATGACAATTTGTAGCCTAAATGAAGTAGGAAGACTACACTGATTACAGTATTATTAACTAATTAATTAATTAAGGTATTAAACTGCAGTAGATAGATAGATAGATAGATAGATAGATAGATAGATAGATAGATAGATAGATAGATAGATAGATAGATAGATAGATAGATAGATAGATAGATAGATAGATGCAATCAACGGAATACTTCACCTTGAGTTAAGTTCATACACAGAGGCCTGATATGTCGATTCACCATGGCAACAGAGAGAAAAATGCCAAGATAGTTTTCTACCTTGGAATTGGAGATGCTAATGCAGGCATATAGCGACTATAAACATATACGTATTCAATAAAAGCAACACCGCTGCGGCAGTGAAGGACAAAGAAATGCATCCCTAAAGTGACTGCAAGCACCCCCAAATTTTTTTAGATCTTCATTTTAAAGGGATTACACCACGGTATTTTAAGCCCTTTAGTTAACTATAGGCATATAATTATTAAATCTTACCTATGACACCATGGCAAAGTATTGTTTAATGAAATATTAGGTTGTTTTGCAATATTAGGTTGTTTTGCAGTTTTCAGTAAAACCCCGCCTCTCCCCGTGTGCTCTCCCGGCGAGCTGGCTGCAGCCTGCTGTTGGGGCTCTGCGTTTGAAAACTCCTTTGAATATTCACGCAACGCAAGTCATCAATTTTTATGATTTGCCACTTCTGACTACATGTGGACATTCAGCCCATTTTTACTCCCTGCTTGGCTATCCAGTATCACCCATACATGGCCGTACGGCCCAAACCAATCACGCGTTACACTGAAAAGGCAACTTGCCAGAGATGGGTTGGTTTGTTGTGCAGGGATGAACTCAGCCCTATTGACAATTATGAGATAACGTCACAAGTCAAAATGACGGTCAATTTGGTGAAAGAAATCTCGCCACTCATTGAAAAGCATTGGACTTTGGATTGTTGATTTGTAAGGATTATTTTGATCTTAAAATATGATGAGATTTCGTTTGACTACTTCAACAATCTGTGTGGTTAGTGTGATCGTCACAGGCAAAAGCAATACAATCCACCGTTTGTTTTCACCGTATAATGGAAGTACCAGAAATGCCCGGATGTTCGGAATTGCTAATTGACAATGAAAGACGGATTGGCATCAGAAAGTTTTCAGTTACACATTTTTTTCCTTTTCAGGTTCACTTTTTACAACGTTGTCATCACAGAAAATGAATGAATCAAACTGTCGTGTATTTGTTTTCTTTCCTTTCTCTATTTTAACTGTTTGATTGAAAGGCGCTGTCATGGGCTGGGGTCCTTGATGTCAGTTCCTATGGACTATGGTTCTTAATTTTGTCATGCAGGGTTGGGTGTGGCCTGGTGGTTTTCAGTATTTAAACTCTGGTTGCTTAGTGACATGTCACTAGAACAGCAATTTTAATCTCATCTTTGTTTTTAGAGTATGGTACTCATTTGTTGTCTAGTTTTATTGTTAAAACGTAAAAAAAAAAATTTAAAAAGAGGTTTTGAATGACTACTTTTTAACTCTTTTACTGCCAAAAACGTTAAATGACCTTTAGTAAAAACCTACGGAGGAGCGCCAAAGACGTTAAAAGACGTTCACCAAGTTTTTTTTTTGGGGGGGGGGGGGGGGAACGAGTGGAGGAAAGCCTTGGCCAGCTGTGCTGAAAGTATCAAGCAGATCTATTTAGTATAATGCCTATTTTTGGTCCCTAGATGGCAGCGATGACTCTCTTTGGACAAGATTGGGTAGGCGTCAGTAGAAGACGTGAGGCGGAGCTAGAGTGTTGAGGGGACAATGGCTGAGGAAGCCATATTGGCGACCGGTTGCAAGCAGCTCACGCTTGAGCATTTTTTTCAAAGACGAAAAGCATCGACCAATGCGAAAGAGCACATTGATGACGACGATGATGATGTTGGTGACTCCGAGGTTGACGGCAAAGTTGGAAGCATTGACGCGGCGGCTATGATCACGTCATAAAGCCTCACCGGCTAGCGATGCTAACGCCGGAAAACACGGAGCACAACCGAGCACTTCAGCTCAGGCGGACGTTCAATCGGACGACGAAGAGTGCCCCGAGTCCAATGCATATTCATCGGAGGAGTGGGTACAGTCTGATCACAGAGAAGACACTGGTTATGGACTACGATGCCACCATTAATGGAGCGGATAAAATGGATCAGAACATCTCTTACCACCCGGTATAGGAACTGAAGGACATGAGGAAGCCAGACGTAACACCACCGTAATGTCACCGTATCATGATCCTGAGAGTAGACTTGATGGCAACATGGCCAAGCACACACTGCGGTATATACTTGCTATTCCCCGGAAAAAAAAGCCAGCAAAAAAGTGTAGCGTCTGCAATCGCAGTGAAACTAATCTGTTGTGCAAATCCTGCTGCGTCCCCTTGCACGCAGGGGAGTGTTACAAAGAGAAAAACTGTATTTGAAACATCCACACAATTGTAAATAGTACCACGGTTACACACATTTGTAAATAGTTTGCGAAATTGTTTTGACAAATTGTTACACTGTTGAATGTAAATAAACGTATCTTGCTATCAAAAAACACTTTTTCATTGTTGGTGGTAGTGTTTTACAGAAGTAAAGCACTGTTTA